>NC_088878.1:3577845-3715459 GCF_032884065.1 Artemia franciscana | reverse complement strand
AAAACTATCGTAGCATAGCTAAATTCAGTTTTTCACAAAAATCATACATTTAAACAAAAATCACACACTACAACTCAGGGTTAGAAACTGATGTGAAGAAAGGCACAAATGAGTTACCGTATCGATTGGTTCGTACTTTAGGGGGTACAAGTTTATTTTGTAACCGAGTTCGGCTATTGGGAGGGGCTGGTTCGGGTAGTAGTGATCGGTGGCTCTTATTGGCTAGGACGAATTTTCCAAATTGGTGAATATTGTGTTCAAGCCGGACTTTAAGTGGAGATAAATTTAATTTGGCGAGGGCTTGATCATAGGGTATGCCACGGTCTCGGAGTATAATCCTTGTTGCTCTTTTCTGGACGCACTCTATGTCGGGTAATAGGTACGCTGTGCGGATAGCAGATGGACCCCTTACCGGGCACGCGTACTCGAGCAACGGGCGAACATAACGCATGTAGGAATGGAGAAGACTTTCAATATCACACCCAAAACGCCTCGTTTTGGTAAGTGTCTGAAGGCTTGCATTAGCCTTGTGGACGGTTAAATTAATATGGGCACTGAAACTACAGTCACTAGTGAAAGTTACTCCTAAGATTTTTATTTCGTTCACAATCGGAAAAGAGACTAGAGGCATATCTATATTCCGCTTCAGAGGGTTGAAACGAATTATCTTCGACTTGGCTACGTTAATGGTAAGATCATGACTTGAGCATTCGGTCTTTAGCTGATCAAATAACTGGTCTGAAAACTGCTTTGTTACGATAGTGTTTCCGACCAGGTAAGCGAGCACTACTAACAGATCATCTACAAACTTGTAACGGTCGTCGTGATGGTTAAGTAGGGAATTAATTACAGCCAGGAAGATTATTCCAGCTAATTTTGTGCCTTGTGGGGCCCCGCAAGAAGTATCTGACCATGATGAATCCGAATCGTTTTCGTGGAGTGCAAAGACTTTTTGTTTTCGGCCAGTTAAGAAGTCAAGTACAAGGCCAAGGATGCGTCGTTTGGCCCCCATTTCCTGGAGATTCATGCCTGCAGTTCGGTGGCGGATTAGGTCAAAGGCCTTTCGGAAATCCACTGCGCAAATGTCGACGAAACAGCCACCTTTTTCAAGCCATTGGAGGACGCAGTCAAACATCCGTACTAGGTAGATTGTAGTACTACACTTGAGGAGTCCACCGTACTGGAATTTATCAATACACCCATGAATTTGTTTCAGAAGAAACTTGAGTATAAAGGCCTCAGTTACTTTCGCCAAACAAGGTGTAAGTGAGATCGGGCGGAGATCGTCGCATGCACTTGGGGCGCGCTTTTTTGGAATAATTCTAATATAGGCCCTTTTCCACTGTGACGGGAAAAAGCCACAAGCAAAACACTCGTTAATGATGCTGGACAGTGGTAATGCTATGAAGGCTGCATATTCACGTAGCAGTTTGGCAGGTAATTCACCAGGGTATGAAGATGTATTCGGTTTGATCTTCCGTAATTCCGTGTAAACATCGAACTCACTGACTATTATGTTGTTCTCAGGCTCACATTTTTCAAGTATGGTGGACTTTTCATGAGCCGTAATAGTTGGATTGGTAGTACAGATCTTGGTGAAGAATTCACTCACTTCTTCTGCACTGATTAAGGACCCACCATCATTACTGATCTTTACACTGCTGTCAAAAGCTTGGTCGACCACTTTTTTCACAGCGTTGTGCCACTTTTTGGGGTCTGAAGTAAGTAATTGGGAGGGCATGGTTTCAAGACCATACCGAGCTTTGGCTTTCTTTACCAAAGAGACTATTTGATTTCGCAATTTCTTGCCGTTGATTATATCACCACGGGAGTAGAGGCGAGACCTCTCTTTTATTAGTGATTTAATAGCTGGAGATATCCATGGTTTGTCGTATTCACTAACAACAAATGATTTTGTTGTAAAGATCTTTAGGTATTGACTGTATAACGTGGCATTGAAATCGGATACCTTAGTTTCCAAGAGCCCGGTGTTGTACACTTCGGGGAAGTCATATGTGCCAATCCATCGACCGTATTCACAGATGGCCGACTCCGTACAAGGACGAACAGTGACACGGGATAGTTTGGGCTTTGGTAAAGACTCTCTTGCTTTCCAAAGAATTGCGTTGTGGTCTGACATGCCAACGGGACCAAGAGAAAAGGGAGGGGAGTAAAAATCATCACAATTTGTGAGTATAAGGTCCAATATTCCCCCCAAAAAAGTGGGTGGGTATGTGTACTACTTGTTTTAAAGACTACTTGTTTTATATATGTATGTATATATAACAAGATGATAACCAACTCTTCTTGGTTTGGTTAAAGTCTCCTCCTATAATAAAAGCAGGGCTGCTGTATATACTTCTCA
The DNA here is from genome assembly GCF_032884065.1 of Artemia franciscana. NCBI lineage: Eukaryota > Metazoa > Arthropoda > Branchiopoda > Anostraca > Artemiidae > Artemia > Artemia franciscana. The sequence continues at coordinate 3,713,094 of NC_088878.1, read as the reverse complement.
GGTGATCAATAGTCGTTTGAAGGTAGAAAACCAAGTCACCCCGGTTTCTTGCACTTTCCGGGTAATATACTAAAGCGACTATAATACAAGAAAAGCGCCGGGGAAGAGATTTAGGTTTGCAAATAGCCCAGATTACTTCATGAGCTGGATCAAATAATTCCGGTAATAATTTGCAAGGAATGTCTTTCCGTATGTACAAGGCAACACCTCCACCTAGTCTATGCTCACCTCGATCAGCACGTGTGCTCAGAAAAATTTTGTAGCCTGCCATATGACCTGACAACCTATCAAGATTCCAAGTTTCTGTAACTGCGATAACTGGGATACTATTTTGACGGACGATAACTTATTCTTCTCGCTCCATGTAAAGCTATATGCAAACTTGGATCTACTGGATTAAGTTTTTGTAACTCTATTATTCCCGTGTGTAGCTATTAATAAAATTCGTATCGAAAATACCGAAAATTTTGCGAATTTCCTTCTCTGTTTTCTTTTGCCTTTCTTTGCCTTTCTCCCCTGTACTAATTCATTCTGCTGTCCAACAGTTTTTCCTTCGTTTTTTTTTCAACTGTCATTCAAAAAATTAGTACTAATTCCCTGCAAAACTTGAATTTTAACTCAAATAATATTATATAAGTACAAAAAGCATTGTTACATTCAAGGGTTACAAGGGTTAAAACAAAACAAAAATAAGATCAAGTCAAAACACCAAAAGTGACAAAAACACACGACAATAGAAACACTTCAAGATTGAAGGTGGGCAAGGGGGTCAGAGAAAATCTGATTTTCCATGTGGCTCGTGTGACCTAGCGCTGTAACGTGCTATTATTATTAGTATTATTGTAACAATCGGGCATGCTGTTTATCTGTTGTCTTACTTTGGTTTCAGCACCTCTACTTTTAATCTTTTCCCTTTAAAGTATCAGGGATATCAAAATAAAATATTTTATTTTCCCTTTGACCCTTCTTAGTTTTATTCTCACCATAATTTTCTAAGATATTTTTTGGTTGTTTCAAAATTCTGAAGTTTTTAGTGCAGTGTCACATTTTTTAGTCAGTGTTACCACATTGAACAGATAAAATAAATTAGCAAAACTTAATTTGTAAACCTGTCAATGTAACCTATAGAAATTCAAACCAACGGTCTATTTCTTTCCAAAGGCAACTTCAAAGAAAAGCTACATATTCTTAAGCATTTTTGTCATATTTATTTGGCTCAATTTTTGCTCATTTTTGGTCATGTTTCTTCCTTTTGAAATTTAGTTTCCGCTATTACCAAAAACTGCATATGGAGGTGTTTACCATTAAAAATTTAATTTCTGATTTTCCTTTCTAATTTTTTAATAAATATGCTGTATAATCTTGGTTGTATAAGTTTCCACTAAACCACTTCAAGCAATCAGATGTCATTTTTACAGTCCTAAGCGCTTTAAGCGGTTTTAGTAGTCTTTGTTAAGTTGTGTAAGAAGAATTATGTTGTGTCTTCATTTTTTTAATTTTCCGGTTAACCAGCTCAAAACAGATTTCATTTTCACTGTCCTTAGTGCCTTGAAGAAAATATCTTTGTTTTCTGTGTGAATAATTCCTTTGCGTTCTTGTTTTAGATCTCTTGATTCCCTGGCTGAATATGAGATACCCCCATTGCCTGAAATGGCACAGCCACTAATTGAGGGCTGTGTAAGAAGAAGAGCTATAAAGAAGAGGGGCAAGGCGCCAGGAACAAGTTTTTGGGGCTGTTTTTGGGCTCAGGTCCGACACCGTCAGCTTCTTCTATTTCCCAAAAAGCTATTTACCAATTGGTAAGTAGAAACATTTCTTTGTTATTATGCAACATTTGTATTCTCATCATTTTATGCAGTAAACAAAATAAATTAAATGAACAATCATTGCTTGAAGGTTCAACTAACTAAATCGTTCAACTAACGAATGGTTCAACTTACTAAATCGTCATATCAAATCAGTAATGCTCGCATGAGAAAAAAATGGAGAGGGAAAAGTCAGAAAAAGAAGAAGAAAAAAAGAAGAGGGAAAAGTCAGAATCAGAAGAAGAAAAAGCAAAAAGAATGGGAAAAGTCAGAAGAAGAATAAAAAAAGTTGAACCGTAACGTTCAGCTGGAATCTACTCTATGTCATGGACACAGGATATGATATAAAAAAAAAATCTGTGTAAGATGTAAGGATGTATTTGTAAGGAAAAAACATAATTAATTTTTTTATGTTTTGACGAAGAAAATTGAAGGCTGTTCCAGAGAGTATTCAACCACGGGGACTTCACTTTATCTCTTTTCTCATTAACCAGCTTATCCCCATTCCTACTCTAATACGAATGAGAATTGGAACTAGTGGAGGTTTTCTCTTTAATCTTGAAAGTGTGTTTTAGACTTTAATCCTGGAATCTTTAATAACTTAATCATAAAATACTAACTAAAATCTTCAATACTTATTCATAAACAATTTTAAAACTTTTTATATCTGGGAAAAGTATCGCTAAGACAACTAATGCCACAAAATGCCCATGCAACAACATGTACCGTCTCCTAAGGCAGTGTCCAGGATTTTTCGTCGAGGGAGGGATGTTTTTTTTTTTTTGGGGGGGGGGGGGGGCGGTATAAGGCATAAAAAGTTTGTTCATATGCACTTTGTTATGTTTTTTCGAGCTGAACACAAATTTTGGGGAAGAGGGGGGGATCGAAAACCCGTCATAACAAACAAAAAGAATGGAGCACAAAAGCAAATGAAAACAAACAGCATCAAACATATTTATGCATAATTAAACCACGCATAAATTCTTACATCAAATACACACAAAACACTTTAATTACTGTATATTTTCCGCTTGGACCAGGCTTAATTCATGACCAGCTGCTTTTATATATATATATATATATATATATATATATATATATATATATATATATATATATATATATATATATATATATATATATATATATATATATATATATATATATATATATTAAATAAAAAAAACAAGTTTTTTCAACTGGAAGTATGGAGCAACATTAGAACTTAAAACGAACAGAAATTATTACGTTTATGAGGGGGTTCGCCCCCTAGTCAATACCTCGCTCTTTACGCTAAAGCTAGAATTTTGTTCCAATATTTTTGAAGAATCACAAAGACCGTTTAATTAGAATAGATAGCTCTTTTGAAATTACTAAAAAAAACTTAGAGTAAAGAGCGATGTATTGCCTAGGGGGTGAACCCCCTCATATACGTAATAATTTCTGTTTTTTTAAGCTTTTTGTTTTTTGTCTGTCGGTCCCGGTCTTGCTACTTTAGGCACTTCCAGGTAAGCTAGCACGATGAAATTTGGCAGGCGTATCAGGGACCAGACCAGATTAAATTAGAAATAGTCGTTTTCCCGATTTGACCATCTGGGGGGGGGGAGTGGGTGGCTGGTTAATTCGGAAAAAATAAAAAAATGAAGTATTTTTAACTTATGAACGGTTGATCAGATCTTAATGAAATTTGATGTTTGGGAGGATATCGTGTCTCAGAGCTATTATTTTAAATCCCGACCGGATCTGGTGACATTGGGGGGGAGGTTGGGAGGGGGAAACCTAAAATCTTCACAGAGTGGAGGGATCGGAGTGAAACTTGGTGGGAAAAATAAGCACAAGTCCTAGATACATGATTGACATAACCGGAACGGATCAGCTCTCTTTGGGGTAGTTGGGAGGGGAGGGTTAATTCTTAAAAATTAAAAAAAATGAGGTATTTCTAACCTACGAACGGGTGATCACATCTCAATGAAATTTGATATTTAGAAGGGTATCGTGTCTCAAAGCTCTTATTTTAAATCCCGACCGGATCTGGTTAAATTGGGGGGAGTTTGGGGGGACATTAAATTCATGGAAAACGCTTAGAGTAGAGGGATCGGGATGAAACTTGGTGGGACAAATAAGCAGAAGTCTTAGATACGTGATTGACATAATTGGAACGGATCCGCTCTATTTGGGGGAATCGGGGGGGGGGGGGGTTAATTCTGAAAAATTTGAAAAAATGAGGTATTTCTAACCTACGAACGGGTGATCACATCTCAATGAAATTTGATATTTAGAAGGGTATCGTGTCTCAAAGCTCTTATTTTAAATCCCGACCGGATCTGGTTAAATTGGGGGGAGTTTGGGGGGACATTAAATTCATGGAAAACGCTTAGAGTAGAGGGATCGGGATGAAACTTGGTGGGACAAATAAGCAGAAGTCTTAGATACGTGATTGACATAATTGGAACGGATCCGCTCTATTTGGGGGAATCGGGGGGGGGGGTTAATTCTGAAAAATTTGAAAAAATGACGTATTTTTAACTTACGAAGGAGGGATCGGATCTTCATAAAACTTCATATTTAGAAGGACCTCGTAACTCAGATCTCTTATTTTAAATTTCAACCGGATCCTGCGTCTTTGGGGGGGGGGAGACCGGAAATCTTAGAAATTACTTAAAGCGGAGAGATCAGGATGAAACTGGATGGGAAGAATAAAAACAAGTCTAAGATACGTGATTGACATAGCCGGACCAGAACCGCTCTCTTTGGTGGGGTTGGGGGGGGAGTAATTCGGAAAAATGAGGTATTTGTAACTTACGAGCGGGTGATCAGATCTTAATGAAATTTGATATTTAGAAGGATCTTGCGCTTTAAAGTTCTTATTTTAAATTCCGACCTGATTCTTTGACATTGGGGGGATTTGGAGGGGAAAACCGGAATTCTTGGAAAACGTGAAAATTTGGTTATTTTTATCTTATGAATAGGTGATTGGATCTTAATGAAACTTGATATATAGAAGGATGTTATGTTTCAGATGCTCCATTTTCGACTCGAATTTGATCCGGGGACATAGGGGTTTGGAGGAGGGAAACAGAAATTTTGGAAAACGCTTAGAGTGGAGAGATCGGGATGAAACTTGATGGGAAGAATAAGCACAAGTTCTAGATACGTGATTGACATAATTGGAACGGATCCGTTCTCTTTGGAGTTGAAGGACTCTAAAAAGCTGGAGGGACACAGAAATGTTCCTTCCCCCTGAAAGCATTCTCCATGGAAAGATCCTCCCACGTAATCCTCTCCCTCGATCTCCCCTACCACCAGAAAAAATCCCTCCTGAAAACATCTGTATATTTCCCAATAACCAATACTATATGTAAACGATGGGTAAATCTCATAACTTGCAGCCCTTGCCTTGGGGACTGGGGGGGACTAAGTCATCCTCAAAGACATAGTTATTAGATTTTCGACTTTGCTGAACAAAATGGCTATCTGAAAATTTTAATCGGGTAACTTTGGCCAAAAAAAGAGCGTGGGGCAGGGCCTAGTTGCCCACCAATTTTTTGTCACCCAAATAAGACACTAGAATTTTTAATTTCCGTTCAAATGAGCCCTTTCGAATTATTCTAGGACCGCTGGATCGATACGATCACCTCTGGAAAAAAAAACTAAAACAAAAAAAAAACAAATAAACCCGCATCCGTGTTTTTTCTTATGGTAATAATACAAAATTCTATATTTCTGCAGATAGGAGCTTGAAACCTCTATAGTAGGGTTCTCTGATGTGCTTAATCCGATAATGTGATTTTCATTAAGATTCTGTCACTTTTAGGGGGTGTCTCCCCCATTTTTCAAAAATAAGGCACATATTTTCAGGCTGGTAACTTTTCATGGGTACGACTAAACATACATATAACATATAAGTTGATGAAACTTATATGTTTGAAGTCAGCATAAAAATTCGATTCTTTCAATGTATTTATTGGTATGAAAATTCCGTTTTTTAGAGTTTCGGTTACTATTGAGCCAGGTCGCTCCTTACTTACAGTTTTGTTTTGTCAAATAGTTCCACGAACTGTTTGATAAGCCTGTTTACTCTACTTATTATAATTGTAGATGCACACTACACCATGCTTATCAGCAAACTTAGAAAAGGTCTCTCATTTCTTTGATGAATCAGTAATGTTTATCTTGATTTGAAACGATAAAACCACTTTCTTACGTTCGAACATTTTTAGTACAAACGTGATCCGATACTCTGAACCTATAATGTACGACTGTAATCAGGGTTGCAACCTGTGGCACGTGCTTAGGGTTGCTAAAACAGTGCAAAATAGCACAGAAGTCCCATTTTACTACAATTTTAGCACCATTACAGTCAATTTTTTGACCGTAACACCGAAAATCGCTGTGTAGGACGCAAATTCGGACAATTGTAGTACTTAGGAACTGACCGCGGTGGTAGCCTTGACTGTAAGACCATAACGAAAAACATCGGATGAAATCACGTAGTGACACCAGGGTTGCCACCAGGTCAAAAACACAATGACTAAAATCACGAAGGACAAATCTCTAAACGAGCCAAAAATCATTAAATTTAAAATGTGACTATATTTTTCTTGAAGGCTTAAGGAAGATGTAGTGTTTCAGTATTTATGTTTTTAGAATGAGTTTAAGGCAGTTTTCTTTAGAGTATGGGAGGTATTCTACATAGAGACGAAAAGAACACATGCTTTTTGATGAAGACCAGGTCATATCCAGGGGGTGGGGGTAGGCGATTTGACCCCCCTCCCCCCAAAAAAATAAAAAGTTCCGACTCGTAAAAGCTTAACAAAAATAGATATAAACAAGATTTTGAACTAGGGGACAAAGGTAAGGACGAAGATCACCGTGGTAGGAAATATATTGATGATATGCCAGCTCTATGCAGGGCATCACTAGCAAAAAATTTTGGGTGCGGAGGCACTAAATTTTACTAATTTTCTGGTCATTTTCATAAGCTGTTGATCCGCCAGTGTCCACAGATTATGTGCTTAAAACTTGGATACCGACACTAATTTATTCTGAATTTAGCATTTTTGGGCCTTTCCCATTGACTTTTTACTATATTCTTGTGATCATAGAATAAATCACAAATGAAAGTGAAAAGTCACTAGATTTGTTTCAGAAAGTCAATAACCAAATTAAAATTTTATTGGACAAGAAAAAAATCACAAGAAATCGTGATGAATCACTAGAGTTGTCAACACTGAGGGACACGTCATGGTGGAGCAGGGCTTCCACTTCGAAATTGTCAAAAACATATTATCGTAGCCAAAAAACATGAGAAAATATGAGAACGTTGAAACTTGAAGAACATGAGATTTCGCATGAGAATTTTCGGTTGTTTATATTTTGAATTCAGAAACCCAAATTTGGCAGCAGATCACTATATCACTCATTTCTATTTAAACTCAGCTTTCAACTAATTGGCACGTATTCTGCGCTCCTAGTAGTGTCTGGTTTTTACTCACTGGGGTTTGGTGTTGGTTTGGTGTTGCACCTACAAGGGAGATTCTTGTTCCCATCTATTTACCACATCCCACTTACTTCTTACTAGAACCTGACTCCCGAACAAGTTTTGGGGAGTCTACAATGATGAGGAAAAACTAGCCACTGAGCCCGAAAATGGGTTAAAGAAGTCACCAGCGAAAAAAAAACATATTAGGAAAAAAACAGAGTATCATCAGTTAGTTCGCTCGTTACTAAGGAACACAGCTAACATCAACTTCCAACTAAGATAATAAAAATAAATCATCGGACTAAGGTTTCATAATAGGCATTCCCCTACATTCTTCAGAAGTTGCACTGGCTTTTGCCATTTTAATTCTCTTCCGCGAATGGGGATTATCCACCACTGATGGTCCAACCCTCTTGAAGCCACTCTGAGATTGCAGACATGACCTAAAGATTCAGATGACAGAGAGTTTTTATTGTCTGTCTTGATGTTTTTTAGAGAGCTGAACCACCTTTCCACCACAACATTTGAAGACGGAAGCAAAAGAAGATACATCACTACCTTCTGAAGGTTCTTAAATCTCAGTGACCCACAAGGTGTTTTCAATGACAAAATTTTCCGCCAGAAAAGCAAAGGACTTTCTAGTACCTTAAACGGAATTTCTGGTGTACTGATGTTCTTCCACTCGCTCTATTCTCTTCTTGACCCAGTCTGGACTGCTGTAAAAGTGTAAGAACGGTTGTAGCGTAGGTAGTTCCATGTTTACGGCCTTACATGGTTCAAGCATGACCAGGTGCTTAAATATAGGTGCTGAAAAATCGAATCTAATCTGCATTTGATTAATAAACTCCTGGCAGAACTCCCTTGCTGTTCTGAGAACAATTCGGACATTAGCATCCTCGTATGTGAGGTTCCTTTCTTCGATATACTCTCGAAGAATTGTAGCTGCCTCAAAGCCAATATAGATATCCTTAATTGGCAAGTATCCAATTTCAGTGCTTACATCCAAACACATTATATCAGATCCCTTGATATGATTGGATAACATGAAAGAAGAAGCGAAAGTACGAAGCAAACCTTCTGTTTCCATTTTGAGTTTGAATATAAGAGGCTCTTCGGTCTGGAAGGTCTTATTATATTTTTCTGTGATTTTTGGAATATACGGAAAATAGATAATATTTTAGGACTTATCTCGCATTGTGACATATCTTCGATTTTATGGGAATGTCTTTTTTGTCTACGGCTAATTATATTATTGTCAAAAGGAATGGGGTATCCATTACCAAAAAGAATATATCTGATAAAATTTATTTTTGAATTTATATTTGAATCGGAGCAAATGTTCAGGACACGATCAATGAGAGAGGTTACAACTTCTCTTTTAACTTGTGGGGGGTGATTTGAATTAAAATGAAGATATCTATTGTTTTGTTTTGGCTTTCGATAGATAGTAAAATCCAGTTTATCAGTATCACGAATAATTAGCAAATCTAAAAACGGTAGTTTATTTTCGATTTTCAATTTCAACTTCTAAAACTTAATTAACTCACTTGATTAATTTCCACTGTCTTCAAAAACATTTTCCTATTGCTTTTACTTTGTGTTTGTTATGGAAAGGCAGTGTGGTCTTTGTCGCTATTTTTATTTTAAACATTGTATACAAGGATTATCCTTATTTGTTTGTAACATCTTATCTCATTTGTAGGAATTTACTTATAATTATAATATCTGAATTATTTTTTACCGTCAAATCCAGTGGGACGCCAGAATTTGCACGATTTCAGATTTCAAATGTAGTTTATGTAACTGCACAGTTTTTGTCAATCGACCTTGTGTCTTCGGCTTGACCCTTTTTATATTGTGTGTGTTGTACAGAAGTTGAAATAAAAATCTTGAATTTTGAACAGTGTACCCTGCTTGCCAGTGTTGCCGCACCATTTGCCAGCTTAAGCCCGCTTATGCGGTAACCTTTTAGTCAGCCGTGATTTCAGAGCAGTGCTTCCACTTTTTTCTGAAAATCAGTGACGATTCCAAAAAGTTCAGGAGATTTTTAAGTCAGGGAAAAAAATCAGGAGGTTTTAAACAGCTTTTTTGTCTTACATACCAGTTGTATAATACCACCAATACAACTTGTATTGGTGGTAAAAATGTCAGCAATAGACAGACAGAAAAAAGTAGAATCGAAAATATGTTTTAGAGTCTTAAGTCCGGTCTTCACCTCCCGGAACTTCCAGAATCTGGGCTTCCAGATTATTCTTTGAGGTCTTCTTCCTGTCATCTGGAATATGAACCGATCCGAAGGTACATAAAAATAATCCAGAAAAGGGGGGCTTTTAAACTTTCCGGAATTCTGGAAAATTCTGGAAAAAGATGAGGGGGGACTGTACCTCCCGTTCACCCGTTCAAAATTTGTGCATACCTCAATATTCCGAATTCTCCCTTCCTCCACTCCCCCCACGACTATCGGACCGAGTAAAGATTTATTTACAAGTCAGTTTGATCGGGTTCTTGATACATCGATCCCTCCATTCTAGCCGTTTTTTGTGATTTCCGGTCTCCCCAAAACAGAACAAAATAACACACTTAGAAAAGTAAAATAATACACTTGAACACAGTGACATAAAATTTAAACATATCGGCACTTCGAAAACAGATTTGTCCCTTTGAAAACAGATTTGGTATGGCTGGCTTTGGCCCACATCTTAAAAGCCATCCTCCTATATTGTGAAGCTGATCTTACCGGCACTCGAAATCGTTATTTTGATATAGACTAGGCTATTAGTCTGGCAAATACCGAATATCTATAAGATCCGTAAGAATAGTGTATTCGAATTTGTACTATAGAATTCTTGAACTGCCAACAGGTTAAAAACTGGTTTCAAATTAAAACATGTTATTTTGGTAAAGAAACAGATAATAGAAGTATAAAGCTGCCTACCCCCTAGGAGAGGTCAGTGGTCTACTCCTTGGGTTGCACACGTGCAGGGATGTATAACTGTCTAGTTCCAGTAAACTTAGTACTTACCCTTAAAAAAATCCTTTCGCGTAAGGTAAAGAACGTCCTTATTGTACACAAATTATCCAGTGAACCTGATCTGACCAGATCAGATGAGGTTATAAACTGAGAATCAAATCAAATCAACCCTTTTTTGAAGACAACAATGGTGAGTCACGGGACAAACTGCCGACAAAGTCATTAATTAAGGTTTGCTGAAATGAAATTCCCTACGGGCAATGAAGACATGTTTTTCAGTTTGCCAGAAAATTGCAAAAGATCATAAACGTCAAGTTGGACAGAGCTCAAATCAACAGAAATTGGAAGATTATATTGAATGACGGTAAATATGAGAAAAAAAACCTTGAATATCTCTAAAAACATGAGAAAACCTCTAAAAACATGAGACAAATTTTTTTCGCATGAGAAAATCTTCCGAAAACATGAGATCTCATGGGAAAACATGAGAAGTGGAAGCCCTGTGGTGGAGTTCAATCGCAATTGGTAACTAAACTAATACAGTAACAAAATGTATAGAGCAGGTAGCGGCGGGTCGAAGGCGGGTAGTACTAGCTTGGTTTGGATACGTCCGTGCATGCATATTATTGGTTTGAAATTTAATTATCTGATCGATGTTGGTTGTCCGGATAATTGAGCTTCTACTATATTTACTATTATTATTGTGTTCTGCGTAAATGTGCCAGCCAGCAGTGGTTGAGTACCAATAACTGTTGTAATGATGTCACAATATCTTTTTCTGATACCGACTCTACTCCTTAACCCCATTCCTTATTACTTGCTGTTGAGCTTTCTTTTTTGTTGCTTGAAATATGTTAAAATTTTTAAGCAGTCAGCAATGAGTAATTAACCATTTAGTCAAAAGTAAGTAAGTAATTAGCCATTTCTTTACCCAATGAATAAATTAGCAAAAGCCTATCTGGACTGGGTTTAGATTGGTATTAGATATAAAGTCCCTAATGAAATAGTAACTCCTTGTTGCTAGAGTTTTTATAGACTCTGCATAGTGGAAACAATTTTTCTTCAATACAGGTTAATTCAGTGGTTCCCAATCGATTTTGGGCCATGTCCTACCTAGGCATCTCTAAATCCTGCTGTCCCTCTTGTGATATTTAAATTTTGCTGTTAAGGATTTTACATGAATTCACCTGAAGGAAGTCTAAAAGACCATTGGATATTACTACTGGTACTTTTTTCCAGGTATTTCTCTAGTGACCTTAATGACTATACTTTAGAACCTGAATTACAAAAATAACATTTTCATGTGGATGATGTCATATTCATTTGCATTTAAAGAGCAAAAAAATATAGGTTCTATATGAGTAATGGTGGAAAAATGTTTTCATATTAAAGTTCTAGAGTATAGTCATCCAAAGTGCGCGCGTTCTGCCCATGACTCACAAAAATATTGTCGTGCCCCACCGGTGGGGCCTGCGCCTCATGTTGGGAATTTAACAAGGTTAAATGATTATTTTCTATAAACAAAAAAAAAATGATCATGACTAGATGACTTAGTTTAGCCATCGTTGAGTATAATGGATAGTATAAAAAAAATTAGTGTTAGGTAGTTGATTCTTGACAATATTATAATACATGAAAATTCTTCTTACCTTTCTCTTCTTTCCCTCTTTTATTTACCTCTTTTATTTTCTTCCCGCTTTTATTTTCTTATTAAATCTTGAATACTTTCTAATACATGCTACCTGCTGATGCACATGTTAGACGACAAGCATAAGACGTGAAACTATGGCATGGGCTTTTTAGTGAAAATCAGAACCCCTCCCCAGTACATTGTTTGAAGCTGCCTTGTCCCGTTACCCCTGCAAAACTGTCCCAGAAAGCTTAAATCGATCCCGCAGTCGTGAGACAAGGCATGATGAACTTGCCAAAACCGTTACTTTATAAATATTATTTTAAGATGAGAACTCCACCAACCTCCTATTTTTTCGAATTTAATCGATTTTTTTTCAAATTCAACGCTTAAAATATTTTGCTTTAAATTTTTTGCTCAACACATGCAGGTTTTTCTCTAATTTATCCTCAATATATCAATATTTACCGATGGAAAAATACCAACGCCGAGCTCAAACCCGTAACCCCACAGATAGGGATTAGAATACTTTGCCTACTACGCTTGCTGGGCTTGTTAGTTTGTAAACTAATAACTATATTTATGTGGCATCTACACTTATAAAAAAATAATTTATAATATAAAAGATGAAATTTGAGCAGCCACCTTTTGATAGATTTAATGTTGAGGCTTTTCTATAACCAATTATACAAACACAATATCTACTAAGCCATTATGCAAAATGTCCTTGGATCACAGAACCCCCCTTCAACGGCGGTAAGAAAAGTAGAATTACTAGCTTAATAGCTGTTATTGCAGCCATTAAGAATAGTCTAATTTTAATCCGTTTGAGCTATTTTTGGCCTAGTCATTGGCATTGCAAGAAGGTACCATGTCGATTAAGTGTGGTCCACGCTTGAGACAATGCCGCGTCAAGATTCGAATTCATAATTACAAAAATTACACTACTATAATTTTTTTACGGTGCGAGGTGCGTCGTGGTGTGCCCCATTCGCTGCTAGTCTTCTATGTAATTGTCAAATAGATTTTTCGACTCAATTGAGCGCTAGCTTGAAGGTAGCAACAGATGGCTCCGGTAAAACAAACCTTTCAGGAGATATTGCAAGCTAGATGTGTAGTGATTAACATATTTCCCAAGTAGTTTTTTCCTAGGCCTTTCCTCTTTCAGACAGCCTGAAATAGTTGCGTGCCTCTATTTTTGTATTGCAGGTTATCTATTTACAGGCCAATCAAGAAAGGGGATTTCAAAGAAAAGTCGTTGGAGCCTATACATTTGACTGAATGGGAAATACTGCCTGAAGGGGATTCTCATCCTGAGGGAATCGTCATGACAAACACAAAAACAGGTAATGTTCGACAATCAATTAAGATCGTCTAACCAAGGTCGCCACCCGGTGAGAAGAAATCACTGGATTTTAGTGATTTTTCAGTTTATTTATTTATATTATTCAATAGTCTTAAGATTTATGTGCTGATTTAGTGATTTTTTTTGTGTAGGCAATATAAAAGATCACTAAAACTAGTGATAAATCAGTAGTGACCGCCCTGTTGATTCCACGGGGGCCCTATTCCTTCGAATCCCGATTCCAACACTTTTTTTTAACTTCTTCCAGACGCAAGTGTTCGTTACGCCGTAGGGAATGTTTTCTATGAGACGCAGGTGTCTGTTATGTCATAGGGAATGTCTTCTTTTGCATGTTACCTAATAGTTTTCTTTTTAAAAAGCCTACGAGAGTTGGGGCCTCCTTATTCCAGGATTACCGTTGTTGTTATATAATAGAGAGTCTTTAAAAAACCTTCAGGGCTTCTTTACTTCGGAATTTCTAAGATTCTTATGTCATAGTTTCTCTCCTACCCGCGAGGGGTAGGAAAAAACTTCAGGGCCCGCTAATGGGGGTCCTTCAAGATCCCGGACCCCTAGCGAGTAATTTCACGAGCCCCTAGCATCCAATTCCATTGGGGGCCCTAGCATTCAGTTCCATCGGGGCCACGACGTAACCATTGGGGCCGTAGCATCCAATTCCAATGGGGCCCTAGCATCCAATTTCATCGGGCCCCTGACCTAACCACCGGGGAGCCATAGCATCCAATTCCACTGGGGGCTCTAGCATCTAAATCCACCCGGGGGCCACTAGCATCCAATTTTACTGGGGACCATATCCCAATCATCCGGTTTCACTGGTGGGGGGGGGCTACATCAAGCATCCAATTCCATAGGGGGTCCTAACATCCAATTTCATCGGGCACCTAACCCTAACCACTGGGGGTCCCTAGGAAGCAATTCCGTTGGGGTCCTAGCATCCACTTTCATTGGGGGAACAACCGAGAGCCCTAGCATCCCATTCCAATGGGGCCCTAGCGTTTATTTTCACTTGGCCCCTAACCTAACCACCAGGGGCCCTAGCATCCAATTCCATCGGGGATCCTAGCATCCAATTCCATTAGGGGGAATCCCAAGCAACCGGTTTCACCGACAGGTTCTTTCTCAAGACGTTTCTTTCAAGATTTCTTTGGTTGTTATGTAATAGGGGAATGTTTACTTATGTTATGAATGACGCATTATAACATGACTTGGTTCTTCAGGCTCCGTGGGAAATCTCCTCTTGTAACCGTGGAGCGCGCACACGTAGGGTATTACGTAATGACAATACACACATGGGTTCTTACATAATACTTTTTATAGTTTTTTTCCATGCTTTTTTCTTTTTTTCTCAGAGAACCTTTATATTCCGAAGATTGTGTTTCCAAACTATGATTCTAAAGGGCGATTTCCATCCAATGGACTTGTGCACTAGACAGCTGGACTATAAAAACCTTTCTAATATTTTGATTTGGGAAATATATTCTACGAAATAAGTGCTTCCATACCCGCAGAGTTCCCATGTCCCGCTTAATAGAATGATTAAATTGATCGCATGTTTCCAACCTTTTCCACATGAGAGCACAAAAGCATCTCAATAATGCTGATTTTTGCTCCATTAAGTGCACCTGCCTATTAAAATGCTGTTAATTTTCGAATGTGATATAGACAGGTTGAGTTTCATAGCAGATGTTACATAAGATTGATTTTAGACACTTCATAACGTAAATGATTCCATATTGAAAATTCGTCCTGGAACAAGTAATCTAAAAAGACACAGACTTTTCATTTTAAATAAAAGTTTTATTAATAGAAAAACGTTATAAAATCATGAAATCACCGAAAGAGCAGTAAAAACTCAACAAACGAAAAAAACAAAACATGAAAAACCTAATATAGGATAAAATATAAGCGAAAAAACCATGAAATTACAGAAAGAGTAGTTAAAACTCTAACGAAAAAAGAAAACGTAAAAAAAAACCTGATATAGGGTAAAACATAATCAAAAGGAAGCTGAATTAAAGAAAGACGGAGGGTCCTAGCAATCAATTCCTGAAGGGGTATTGTTATTAGAGGTAAATTTAAGCCATATTAAGAGGATTCTGAGAGGATTTAAGGAAAATGCTACGTTTATTTGAGCCAAGATTATGCGTATTTCACGCCACCGTGACAATATGTGGCTGACCCATCCCATAGATTTAACATAGAACAACGTAGATTTAACAGAGTAAATCTATCCTTCCGTCTCAGAATGATTGGCCTCGTCTCCCTCAGCCCGAGACATTTTTACATCGGATTTTCGTCAGCAATGTACCTACCTCAGAAATAGATTCTTGTTCCAAGCAGAAGCAGTTTGTCGAAAGACACGTTAGTGATGGAGGCATTGATCATATTCAACAGACTAAATCCGGCCTGGTTGCGTACATGAACAGCCCCAAGTCGGCAGCTACTCTCGCCAACTCCTTCAAGTCCTCCCCTGATATAAGTGCTTCTTTTTGTGAGGAAAGGTTCTTCGCGATCGCCAAGTTTGTGCCCCTTGCCACAACAGATGATGATATTCTCTCTGTTAACTCCAAATTAGTCAGTGCCAAGCGATATGGTCAATCTGAGACAATCAAACTTACCTTTAGTGACGCTGACTCCCGAAATGCAGCAGTCAAATATGGGTTATTCATTGATTATACTCACATCAAAGTCCTCCCATTCAGACAAATCCCCAAGCGATGCTTCAAGTGTCAGTCATTTGATCATCTTGCTAAAGATTGTACCAATAGCATGCGATGCTCCGTATGTGCTGGACCCCACGGGAACAGTAGAGAAAGCTCTTGCGACTCCCAAACAGTGAAATGCGCTTTGTGCCCTGATACTAATAATAGCCACCCTAGCTTTAATCTACAGTGCCCAGCAGTCCGACGAACAATGCAGAAAGTTTCTCCTCAAACAAGAAAATGAATGAACTGTCTATATTTTGCCGCAATGTTTACGACCATAATGCTGCCAAATTGGACTACATCAAGAACTTGTGCCTCGCATATCATATTGTTTGCTTCCAAGAACACTTGTTAACTACCGATAACTTCGGGCTCTTTCAGTCGGTTCCTAATAAATCCGTGCACATTCATGAGGTTAAGCGCTCTAGCGCCAGGGGCCGACCTAGTGGTGGACTTGTAATATTCGTTGACGAGAGCATAGACTGTCGTAAACTTGAGTCGTGCGATTTCTATATAGCAGTCGAGTTCCCAGGCCCAAGTGCTTTCACGCTAATCAATGTATGCCTACCAACTAACATGAACACGGATCATAGTGAAAACGGTATGCCAAGGCTTGCGTAGGCTGGGAAGCTCGCGTTTTTTTGTCTGCGGTGACTTCCAGTGTGACCCCTTCTCGAAAGGAAAGTTACAGGACGTTCTTATGGCATGTATTCTGACTGATTGTTCTCCATATATTAAAGATCCAAACTTTACGTTCATTCATAATTCAGGAAGCACAAGTAATATTGATCACGTCTTTTCTAACTTTTCTATTCCCTCGCCTTTACATGTGGATTCAGAGCATACCGCAAGTGATCATCTTGGTCTTAAGTTTAATGTTCCTTTTAGTCAAGATGTGAAATCAAAAAGGCCAGATTATACAGAGAGACGCGAGTGGTAAAAGATTAACCTCAGTCTGTACCAGTCGACGTGTGACGAAATTTTTTACAAAATATAAGTCCCGTCCCAGCTTCTTGTCCATGGGTGCGATGACAGGATTGCACTCAATACATACTGCGCTGAAATTACTCACGCTCTAAAACTTGCTGAGTCTGCAGCCGTACCTAGTGCAGTTATTAGGAAAGGTACAAGGAAAAGAGGATGGAGGGACCATCCTTACGTGAAGCATGCCAAATGTAGGTTTAAGATGTGGTATTCTGTTTGGCGCGACTCCGGCAAGCCGAGGACTAGCACTGTCTTCAATCTCTTTCGTAAAACAAAAAGAAAATACAAAGCATGTGTGGATGAGCTGAAAGTGAAGGGAGCAGAAACTGCTTCGGAAGAGGCTATCCGTGACCCACAAAATATGTGGAAAAAATTCAAAAGTAGTAAAGTACAGTCCAAGCCATGTGCCATGATACCTGAGGAACAGTGGTTAAGACATTGTTCGAAGATCTTCGGGTCTAAAGATACTCCCTTGGAAAAGGAATATGATGAATCGCTTAAATCGCGTCTTGATTTACTGCTGAAAAAGAGAAGTTATTTTTTTATATCCGTGAATGATGTTTTGAGGGCTGTTCGCCAGTTAAAGGTTAACAAGGCTCCGGGTCTTGACGGTGTCAGTAGTAATCATTTGCGCAATGGTTCACCGCTTTTGATCCAGCATATGCAACTACTTTTTCAGATGTGTATAGATAGTGCCACCGTCCCCAAATCGTTTTGTACCGGAGTCGTTACAAACATCCTGAAGAAAGGAAAAAACGCAAATGAGTGTGGAGGCTACAGGCCGATTACTGTCTCAAGAACATTGAGCAAGGTGCTGGAAAAATTGGTCCTTCGCGAAGTTATATCAAAGTGTGTGATAGACTACAGACAGTTTGGGTTTCGAAAGCACCTCAGCTGTGCTTTCGCCCATAGACTTCTAAAGCGTATTCTTGCCAAGGTTGATTCACTTGAGGTATCCGTACATATATGTAGTGTTGACATTTCCGCTGCATTTGATTCAGTAATCCAGTCTGCTGTGTTCCACACCTTGCTAGATGCCGGTGTGAACGCCCATATAGTAGCTATGTTATCATTTTGGTACTCTAATAGCTATATAAGAGTTAAACTCGGGCTTGAAAAACTCAGCGAGCCAGTTAAACTAAAGAGAGGACTTCGACAAAGCTCCGTCTTAGGTCCGATATTATTTAACACGTTGACTTCTAAGGTTACAAAACAAATTTCTGACGGGCTAAGATTTGATACTTGTGATTTGAGTTTAATAAGCTATGCTGATGATTTACTTATGTTGAGTTTCTCATTGAGTGTACTGCAGGATAATTTAGATGAGCTTGTATCTGGTTATAGCGCTATTGGTCTACAAGTTAATGGCCAGAAAACTGAATTTCTGGTTTTCAGCTCTGCAAAACAAGAAGCACCAGCACCAATTCTATCCGTAGACGGTGCTATTATTGTACAGTCTTCATCGCTCAAATAATTAGGTCTTCGGTACGGCCGAGATAAGAAAACTACAAGAACTCTTTGCCTTGATACCCTTGTGTCTAACCTGCGAGTGAGCTATGCTAAACTAGCCCCGCTGAATTATTCTTACAATCGACAAATTTTGGCGACGATGTACAGAGCAGTGGCATTACCACATGTCCTTTACCTTTCCCCACTTTGGGAATGGTTCACAAAAACAGAGAGACTAAAAGTTAGGTCCGCGTATTTGAAGTTTTTGATACGCATACCGCTATTCGAGAGAAACTCATTTCTTTCGAATAAGTATCAAATTTCAGATCCCCGTGAAGCTGTGGCAGAACAGGAAACTAATGCTAGAAAAGGTGCCCTTAAGCACCTTTATGATTTCCTGCCGTTGCACGTCATATATCAGCTATGAATGTATATAGTGAATGTAATCTAATCGTTTAATCTTGAAGTATTGTTTTTCGCGTTTTTCTTTTTCCTTTTTACTTTTTTTTTCTTTATACTCCGCCATGTTGTTGTTCTGATGGTGGGCTAAAATAAACTACCTATCTATCTATCTATCTATAGTGAGCAATTCCAGCGGGGGCCTCCCTAACATTCAATTCCACCGGAGCCCTAGAAACCAATTTCAATTGTACCCTAGCGAGTAATTCCAACGGGGGCCCCTAACATCCTTTTCCAATGAGTAGATATATACATATATATATATATATATATATATATATATATATATATATATATATATATATATATATATATATATTTGTATAATATAATATATATAAAGATTTTTCAGGTTTTTTTAACTGTAAAAAAAAAATTTAAATGTGTTTTACCATATGAAAGCAAGCATTAACATTTTTCCAAGAATTATATATTTCAGTAAAACATCGCTTTGCAATCCCTGGTCTTCAGAATAAAAAGCGGCTTTGTTTGAAATAAAGCAGCTCATGTGTAGTCTGTATGTGTAACTAGGGTCCTTCAAGGGTGGGGGGCAATCTTCCTCTGGCACTATGGCAGGGGGTGGCTGGGGGTTCTGTAGCTTTTTATTTATGTTTGAGTCGGAAGGGGAAGCATCTGTAACTTTGCCGCTGGCGGCACTAACGCTAGGAACGGTCTTCTATGTAACTGCCTTTATTTTTTTCAGCTGTGAGAATGGAAACTTGGCTAGCGTTAGAAATCGTATCTTAATTGATTTTTAAAAATTTTTCAGTCAAGTTTGCTGGGACTCTAGCTAACAGGCTACTATAGTAACACACAGGGGAGTCTCGGAACACGAGATGAAAGGGTGATAATGACGTAGCAATAAATAATTTCTGAGACCACACTGACTCATCATGACAAAACGGAAAAACAGTAAGGAAGAGAGAAACGAGGATAATACAAGCCAGTGAAAAACGTTAACTATAATGAAAATATTTCCGTCAAGACCTCCGTTTGACCGTCCTCAGTGCACGATAATAAAATAAAAATTACATATAAAAATCCAAGGATAATGTAAAAAAAACCTTAAAACAAACACAAGAATTAAAATATGATGACCCTCTCAATATGACGGTGAAAGGGTAAGTGAATAAAAATACAATGCTGAATGGCAATTAAATTTTTTAATTTATACATAGCATTTTTAAAAGCTAATCGCTTCCGAGGTAAGACACAATCACAGATTAGGTAAAGTTGCCAAATATGACTTAGTTGATTTAAATAATAATGATCAGAATTGATTACTTCAGTATAAATGGGGCTTAAATAGGTTTCTCCAGTGTCTATATTGAGATCTACCTTTCGGGGAATGTTCTTTTTTATCTCAACTTCCTCCCTGAAAACTTGCATGAGACCTTTAAGGGGGGCAATAGTGGATTTGTTGTCAAATAAAATAAAATGATGGGTGTTGTCATATACATCTTGAGCCAAGGCGGAATCAAAAGTCTCGGGCGTTTGGTGTGGCTCCATGACTTTGTCGATTGAGGACTTGTGTTCTGGCAACCTCTCCCACAATTGCTAGTTGGTTCTTTCAAAGTAGAAACAACCGTAAGAACAGGGAACCTGAAAAATCAGCTGCCCAATATAGGGCTTGTTTTGTTTTTACCGCTGTTAAAATAGCTCTGAGTTTTATTAAAATTTTTGAAGGTGACATTTAAGTTATGTTTAAATTAAATTCATTAAATTTTCATTAACTTAAATATCACTTAGTAAATGATAAATTGCTGTCTCTGGATACATTTATTGGTCCACCAATAAACCATTACACCAATAACATAACACCAATAACACCAATACAAATTACACCAATAACACCATTCTCTAAATTTTTCTCTGTAACATATGTTTCTCTTTGTCAGAGGAATATTTCGAGAAAGATTAAGAACAGCTGTTTAGTAAGAAATAATAGTGTTTAATATTATCGTCAATAGAGTAAATTTAGGGGGAGGGTCGGTGGTATGGACCTGGCTAGTCCTCCCTTCCCTAGATTTCGAAAAATATTCTTTTTGGGGTATTTTCATTGGAAATTCCTTTGTTCGGTATTTTTATCGAAACCGCTCGCCGCTAGATTTTGAAAAATACATTTTGCCTCTTTCCCTAAATTTTCAAGAAGTGAAGCCTGATTAATATCAATTTGATATGCCCCTTTTCATTTTTGACCAGTGACAGAGTGGCATTGTACT
Source organism: Artemia franciscana (assembly GCF_032884065.1). Classification (NCBI taxonomy): domain Eukaryota; kingdom Metazoa; phylum Arthropoda; class Branchiopoda; order Anostraca; family Artemiidae; genus Artemia; species Artemia franciscana. Next base: position 3,692,021 of record NC_088878.1, on the reverse strand, counting down.
GCAGTTTTCACTTGCATTTGTGTAAATATATCAATAAAAAAAAAACTGTGGGCAAACCCCTCCCCTTTTTCTTAAACCATGGAATAAGAAACAGAAACAAATTACAATTCTAGTCTACAATCTGTTAAGTCAAAAAAAAAATATCAGAGTGGTAGATGGCCACAATTTTTTTAATTATTCTTTTTTTTAATAAGCAACATCTCTTTTATTCAGTTTATTTTCTTTGCTTTTCAATGAATTTCAATGTTTAGTTTTAATTTTAATTATTGTTTCTTCATTTCTTTCAGGCGATGTGTATAAATACAGAGTTGCTGATTCCACTGCAGCAAATAATTGGTTAGATAAATTGACATTAGCTAGTCGAATATCAAGGGAAGATTCTGTTACTTCGGACCTGATTGAATTCTAAAACATTTTGAAAGGCCGAGAAAAGCCCTTTTCGTCTTTCTATTGATTTTGTTTTGTTTAAGTTTTATACTTTGCTCAAGATAGTGCGTGATCAATGTACGAATTGTTGTGTAAATATTTTGAGATTAGCTCATTTTTATAGACGTTTTTGGATCTTTTTGGTAGGACTCCAATTTGGCCTTACTGCTACTCCGGCACCTTATTTTTCGCCTAAAAAGTCTACTAAATTTTTCAAATTACATTTCATCGTTCATTTTATGAAAGTTTCAAAGCATGTTTCGTGACTATTCTTAGGTACATAACTTAAATACTATTTGTCATATCCCAGACTTTGTTCTATAAGCAGAAACCTTCTTCGTTACAATATATTTTTTTTTTTTTTTGAAAAATGATATAGATGTTTTATCATCGGAGCGGTAGTAAGGTTGAGTTGGAATAAGGCCAAGTGAATTAAAATTCCATCCCTAGGACAGAAGGACTCGATATTTTAAATACCTTCCATCTGTCATGAGGGCCAACAGGAAATCTTCGAGGGATTGGGGGTGCAAGTTCTACAAAAAATTTAAACGGGTTTCACCAAAATTTGAAAAGGGTTTTTTGCCTCTCCTTTTCTGAATCAAATTCCTGGCTACGGTGCAGTTGGATTACATTAGAGAAAAAAGTCTCACCACTAACTTTGTTGACACAAGTATTCATACAGGAGCAGTATTCACAAGTCATAGTAACTTAGTTGTCGATCTAGGTAATTTTAGTTGCCTGTTCAAGCAATTTATCAAGTTCAATAATTCGTTTTTAACGGTAACTAGGCTTTTTTTCTTTACAGTATGAACAGCCATGTAAATTGAACGTTATGTGAACTTTAGAGGAAGTTCATTTGAATGGAAATTTAAAGATCTAGTTCCCTTTTAAGAGTAATATAAGAGAATATAAGGTTTTTATGGAGCGCATGGTCATATAAACTGGGGCTCATTTAATTGGAAGTCGAAATATCTTCATCTAGTGCCCTTTTTATGGCACTTGGTATTAACCAAGTGACATATAGCAATCGCCAATTCTGTTCGTCTGTCTGTCGGTCCCGGTTTTGCTACTTTAGGCACTTCCAGGTAAGCTAGGACGATGAAATTGGGCAGGCGTATCAGGGACGGGACCAGCTTAAATTAGAAATAGTCGTTCTCCTAATTTGACCATCTGGGGGGGAGTGGGTGGTCGGTTAATTCGGAAAAAAATAGAAAAATTGAAGTATTTTTAACTTACGAACTGTTGATCAGATCTTAAAGAAATTTGATGTTTGGAAGGATATCGTGTCTCAGAGCTATTATTTTAAATCCCGACAGGATCTAGTGACATTGGGGGGGATATGGGAGGGGGAACCTAAAATCTTGGAAAACAATTAGGGTGGAGGGATCAGGATGAAACTAACTTACGAACGGGTGATCGGATCTCAATGAAATTTGATATTTAGAAGGATATGGTGTCTTAGAGCTCTTATTTTAAATTAAATAAAAAAAAACAAGTTTTTTTTAATGAAAGTAAGGAGCGACATTAAAACTAAAAACGAACAGAAATTACTCCGTATATGAAAGGGGCTTTTCCTCCTCGACACCCCGCTCCTTGCGCTAAAGTTTTTTATTGTTTTAAAAAGTAGAGTTGCGAGAAAGAATCAAACTTTAGCGCAAGGAGCGGGGTGTCGAGGAGGAAAAGCCCCTTTCATATACGGAGTAATTTCTGTTCGTTTTTAGTTTTAATGTCGCTCCTTACTTTCATTAAAAAAAACTTGTTTTTTTTATTTAATTTCTGAAAGTTTTTGAATTAATGCATGTCTGATTTTGGCTCTCCGTACATAAATTACTAAAATGAAATTTGCATATTAATTCTTTTTTTGGCTAAATGGCTTTCTCTTAGTTTTGATCAGACGATTTTGAGAAATAAGGGGTGGGGAAGGAGGTCTAGTTGCCCTCCAATTTTTCGGTTACTCAAAAAGGCAACTAGATCTTTTAATTTTTAACGAACGTTTTTATTAGTAAAAAAAACGTAACTTAAGAATTAACTTACGTAACAAACGTACATAACTTACGTTACGTTTTATCCTAATTCTTTAAGAATGACCCCTGAATCAGAAAGGCCGTAGAATAAATAGTTGAAATTATTTAAAAATTTTTAGCATAAAGAGCGAAGTATTTATCTCCTCCTAAATACCTCGCTCTTTATGCTAAAGTATTTTTAGAACCCTTCGTATGCGTAATAATCTCTGTTCGTTTTAAGTTTTAATGCTTCTCCTTACTTTCAATTGAAAAAACTTTTTCATGTTTAGGCTATATTTTCATTGCTTTTTTTTATAGTAATGCTAGAAAGTCCTGCGCCCTTTTCATTGAATTTCTCTTCCCCCATGAAATACTCCTCCAAGGAAAGATCCTCCCATATAGCCCCCTCCCCTGAACCCCACACCCAAACCAAAAAAATCCCCCTGATAACGTCGGTACACTTCCCAGTAACCATTACTGTATGTAAACATTGGTCAAAGTTTGTAACTTGCAGCCCCTCCCCCAGGGACTGTGGGGGGTAAGTCATCCCGAAAGACATAGTTATTATGGTTTTCGACTATGCGGAACAAAATGGCTATCTCAAAATTTTGATCCGTTGACTTTGGGATAAAAATGAGCGTGGGAGGGGGCCTAGGTGCCCTCCAATTTTTTTGGTCACTTAAAAAGGGCACTAGAACTTTTCATTTCCGTTAGAATGAGCCCTCTTGCAACACTCTAGGACCACTTGGTCGATACGATGACCCCTGGGGAAAAAAAAAAAACAAAAAACAAATAAACACGCACCCGTGATTTGTCTTCTGGCAAAAAATACGAAATTCCACATTTTTGTAGATTGGACCTTGGAATTTTTTCTATAGGGTTCTCTGATACGCTGAATGCGATGGTTTAATTTTCGTTAAGATCCTATGACTTTTAGGGGGTGTTACCCCCTATTTTACAAAATAAGGCAAATTTTCTCAGGCTCGTAACTTTTGATGACAAAGACTAAATTTGATGAAACTTATATATTTAAAATCAGCATAAAAATTCGATTCTTTTGATATATCTTTTAGTATCGAAATTCCGTTTTTTAGAGTTTCGTTTACTATTGAGCCGGGTCGCTCCTTACTGCAGTTCGTTACCACGAACTGTTTGATCCCGACCAGAAATGGTGACATTGGGGAGGGGGAGGGGGAAACCTAAAACTTGTAAAAAACTTAAAGTGTAGGGATCGGGATGAAACTTGGTGGGAAAAATAAACACAAGTCCTAGATACATGATTGACATAAGTGGAACGCATCCGCTCTCTTTGGGGTAGTTGGGGGGGGGGGGGTATTTCTGAAAAATTAGAAAAAATGAGGTATTTTTAACTTACGAACGGGTGATTGGATCTGAATGAAATTCGATATTTAGAAGGATATCGTGCCTCAAAGCTCTTATTTTAAATCCTGACCGGATCTGGTGACATTGGGGGAAGTTTGGGGTGGGGGAACCTAAAATCATGGGAAACGCTTAGATTGGAGGGATCGGGATGAAACTTGGCGGGAAAAATAAGCAGAAGTATTACGTACGTGATTTTCATGATTGGAACGGATCTGCTCCATTGGGGGGTATTCTGAAAAATAAGAAAAAATTACGTATTTTTAACTTACGAAGGAGTGATCGGATCTTCATGAATCTTCATATTTAGAAGGACCTCGTAACTCAGATCTCTTATTTTAAATCTCAACCGGATCGAGCGTAATTGGGGGGGGGGCAGTTGGGGGGACCGGAAATCTTAGAAAATACTTAAAGCGGTGAGATCAGGATGAAACTGGATGAGAAGAATAAAAACCTGTCTAAGATACGTGACTGACATAACCGGACCGGATCTGCTGTCTTTGGTGGAATTGGGGGGGGGGGGGGTAATTTTGAAAATTTAGGTATTTGTAACTTACGAAAGGGCGACTAGATCTTAATGAAATTTGACATTTAGAAGGATCTTGTGCTTTAAAGTTCTAATTTTAAATTTCGACCAGATCCTGTGACATTGGTGGGAGTTGGAGGGGGAAACCGGAATTCTTGGAAAACGTGAAAATTGGGGTATTTTTATCTTACGAATAGATGATCGGATCTTAATGAATTTTGATGTTTAGAAGGACATCGTGACTCAGATCTCTTATTTTAAATCCTGACCGGCATTAAGCCTCTTATTTTCCTTTTTAAATCAATCTATTGATTTATAGAATTTTGTTAGAGCTCATACCATATGATCTCTTGGCTATTCTCGCCTTGTCACAAGTGCCATATGAGCTCTTAGCTCTTGTTAAGAGTCAAAAGTGAATAGAGGACCCCACAAGCCTATCATTGCTTACAACACATCCGATCATTTTTTTTTTTTTTTTAAGAGAGCCACTGTGTTCTGCATTGTTGAAAGGTCTAGTAATTATGTCTTTGGGGATGTCAACCTCCCCACAGTCCTGAGGGCGAGAGTTGTTAGTTTGGTAATTCGTTCATTGTTTATATTTTATTGAAAAAGTTATGCATGTTTGAACTTTACTTTCCAAAAAGACGAAGGGCATTAGGATGAACCTTTCGAAGAATGTTGAGGGGAGTGTTGAACTAAATCAAACACGTTGTGTGTACATGGATTGCTAAAACTTCGTAATTCATGAATGGCTGGGTATTTTAATTTGGAACTTTCAGGAAATGATAAGGGAGATGATCAAAAGGAGAATATTTGTTTGCTACAACTACCACTAGCACTACTCCATTTACAATATTGAGGTAAAATTTGAACTAAATCAAACGCCTGTGTCTATATACATTGTCAAAAGAGCGTCTCTCAAGAATTGATTTGGTTATTAAGCTGAAATTTTCAGATAATCCTAAAAAGGGAAAATTATCTGACCAAAAGGCAGTATGTGCACGTTGTTACTAATAATTCCGTCTCTGGTGTATTTAATACTACTACTACTTAAACTTCTACTTCTATTGTAACTACTTGTGAAGTCAATATCTGGTGCTACTAGTACTGCTGCTATTACTATTTTCAAGTAGTTTTTGAATTTTCAAGGATTTTGTTTGCGGGGGGGGGAGGGCTGAACTTGACCACAGCATGTTGTCTTTACACAGGTTGTCAAAAGGGCATCACATCAATATATAAGTAGCAGTCTGGTGTGAAGTTGAACTAACATGGGTAGTTGTGGGGGACGTTGAATTAACAAAAAGAAAACATTTGCATCCAAATGCTACTGCTTCTACTCATACTACTGCTACTATTATTACTACTTCTAATATTACTACTGCTGTTGCTAAAACTAATTGTATTAAGGTGAAAATTTTGGGAAATATTGAAACTATCAAACAGTTCGTCGTGACGAACTGTAATAAGGAGCGGACCGGCTCAATAGTAAACGAAATTCTAAAAAAATGGAATTTTGATACCAGTAGTTACATCATATTAATGCTAATTTTAAATATGTAAGTTTCGTCAAGTTTAGTCCTACCCATCAAAAGTTACGAACCTGAGAAAATTTGCCTTATTTTAGAAAACAGGGGGAAACGCCTCCTAAAAGTCATAGAATCTTGACGAAAATCACGCCATTGTATTCAGCGTATCAGAGTTTTTTTTTCTTCCCAAGAGTGATTATATCGAACCAATGGTCCTTGAAGATCAGGAGGTAGTTCATTTTAACGGAAACCAAAGTACTAGTGCCCTTTTCAAATGACGGGAAGATTAGAGGGTATCCAATCCCTCCCCACGCCCATTTTCTCCCAAAGACATCCGATCAAAGTTTTAAAATATCAACTTAATTCAGCGTAGACAAAAGGTCCAATAACTATACTTTTAGTGATGACATGACCCTTCATAATCCCTGAGGAAATGGCTTTAAGCTGCAAAATTCGTCCATATTGTTCACATATAGTATTTGTTAAGGGGAATTTGGGAAAAGTTGTCTGAGTAATTTTCTGCAGGTAGAGGGATATCTTTCACGGAAGAATTTTCCGTGGGGAAGAAAGTTTCCAGGGGAATTGTCCATTAGAAATGCTACACGGGGAAGGGGAGAGGGTTTCCTGGAATCCTTTGAAAAACAGTTCAAATATAAAAAGTAATTTTTTCAACTGAAAGTAAGGAGCAACATTAAAACTTAAAACGAATAGAAATTAATCTGTATACGTCCTCAAATTTCACTCGTTACGCTAAAGTTTGACTTTGTGTCCTGATTTCTTAGGAAACATTATTCAACAGCAAAGACCCTTGATTTTCAATGAGAGCTATTTTTAAAAGCCTTAATGTTGCTCCTTATTTTCAACTGGAAAAACTTTTTCTTTTTTTTTCAATTAATTTTGTTAATAAATCAGTTAATACAAGTTAAGCTATCCACAACAAAAAGCATGCTCAGTTCAAACTATGTTCAAGCTTTACTATCTGATTCCTCTCTTTTGAAGCTTAGTCGAACATTTGTTTTTATTACTTTATACAAACAAAGTGTCACATTGACTTCCATCCAATTGTCTACTAGCTAAGACAAATCAAAAAGAAGAGGGCAAAACAAAAAAATTAAGACAGGCTTCAATCGAAAAAACGAGACTGCTATTCAGCAAAATAACAAACATTGGCCTTCCAAAACACACTTACGACAGCATTCCCTTGACTTACTTTCACTTTCTTTACATAGGTCTTCTGTTGGGCAGTGCTTAGCATAAAAAGTAAATTCTGCCTCCTCCGTCCACTTCGGTCCTTGCGAGCGTTTATGCTTCACTTGGTTTAATGTTGTCCATCACCAAGAAAGCGGACAGGCTGTCGGACCATTGTTTATTCGGTTGACCACAAAGTGGCTTCCAACCGGCTTTTATATGGTTAAAGTAAAAGATTGTCTTTACTGGCAAATGCAGGGTTATTCGAAATAGGTGTCTAAACTATCGCAAGGTACGATCGGCTGCTTAAGTAGAAAACAAATACTGCTTTCGCTTACCTATCACCAATTGTGGATAATGCAGATAATATAATTGCCCAGCCCATCATATTCTAACATAAGGTTCTCTTATATTTCGTAAATTGTAGAAAATGCAGTAATACAATTTACAAGTTTAACCAAGCCAAGACTATCTGCATTAAAAATTATGTCGGTCATATTTTTCATCAAGCTTAAAACAAGTCAGATAATTAGTAAATTAATTACTAAATGATATTCTAGTTGATGTCATTAAAATATTAGTTCAAGTTCTTACAGGAGTAGAATCGATTCAGTTTGATATTAACTGCATGAAGATTTTTATTTAATCTAAGGTCGATTTAGGGCAATTGTAACAATTAACAAGAACAACAGAATGTGTCTTATAAGAACGTTCTTTTCATATTGACAGTATGTTGACGTCCTATAATATTTTCCAAGAGAGCTATCAGCAACACCATGATAATAATTTCAATGTGTTAGATATATTGCTGATGTGCGTATATAGATGACCATATGAAAATAACCTTTCGGAAGCTGATCCACTTACAGGATATCTGTTTAGCATATACAAATAGATTGGCGTCAATTCACAGAGATTTAGGAAAAGGAGGATATGTTTTTCTTTTAATCTGGGGCTAGAAATCTTTTAAACAAAGTAGAAATAAGCTATTTTTAAATAAACACACCAAACAAAAACAAAATAGAAATAAGCCATTTTTAAAGAAACACACCAAACAAAGGTATTTTTCGAAATTTAGAGGGAGTATAATTTCTTTGAAAGTAAATACGCTTCTCCTTACCCCCTTACTAATTGAAGCATCAACATATTTTCTATGGCCAGAAATTTCTCGGAACTAGAGATGTAAGGATTATTTATCTATTTTTGAAGTCAATTGAAATTGGCTTTAGTTCTGAGCTAGATTGAGATGCACCATTTACCAACCGCAACTGTGACCGTAGAAACTTTTTGATGATTATGAGGTTGTGTCTCAAGTTTAAATTGTAAGCAAAACATGGGTACAAAACCCTGTTATTGAAAATAATGAAAAATTAAGTGAATGATCAGTATCTTGGAAGATTAGTTCAGGTACTGCATACAACTAAAGTTTGGGTCTAGGAAGGTGTTTGCAATTTTCCACCTCTCTCTAGGTCACTTTTTACTTCTCCCTGGGCCTTTAAAAGAGATTCATAAAAGAGATTCATCTTAATAGGCTAGCTGATAAACGTTAAAGAGAGTGGCAAATTGAAAGGAATTTGTAAAAGAGTCGGTAAAAATCTAGTTAATTGACTTCTTGCTATCTCGGAAAGGGTTTAGGTTAGGAAAATGAAACTCTCAGGGATGAATCTACAGACTAAAGTATGTCCTGGGAAGGTATTTTGAAGCAACTACCTCCACTCCTTCTCCCTCTAGAGGGCCCTGACCTTTAAAAATATGTGTGTTATAAAAGTGAAACCTTGCAAAATAGATCTTCTGCTTAATTGAAGTACAACAAAATTGTTTTCAGCTTCATAACTTTGCTCAACTCCATTTTATAAGGTTTCAAAGATATGCAAATGTATTTCCTAAATTTTGAAGAAAAACCATTGATATGGCTCAAAATTCTACTTAAATAAAGGCAGAGAAAAAGCAACTAGTAACTGACAATTAAGGTAAAATGTTGTTTTGTCAAAATTTCAATAGGTATAGACCTGTCATGTAGGCAAATTTCAGGGCCCTCTAGAGGGAGAAGGAATGGAGGTAGGTACCGTAAAATACCTTCCCAGGACATACTTTAGCCTGTAGACCCATCCCTGGAAGTTTCATTATCCTAACCTAAACTCTTTCTGAGATAGAAAGAAGTCAATTGACTAGAATTTTACCAAAGAGTCTTATTGCTAGGCTATCCCAAGTATCATAGATAAAATTCTTGACAAGCTATTTTTTGCTATCTTGGAAAGAGGCTAGGTTAGGAAAAATGCAACTTTTAGTAATGAATCAGGGCCAAAAACATACTATTGGAAGGTACTGACAAGCTACTAGGCTATGCTAACCTCTTTTTTAGTTTTTTTAGGCTATTTCAAAATATCTTCCTGTGACATATGTTAGTCTTTTGACACATCCCTGAAAGTTTCACTTTCCTAACCTTACCCCTTTCCAAGAAAGTAAAATGTAGCTATACTAGAATTTTACCAATTCAAGACAAGCTAATTTTTGATATCTTGGAAAGTGTTTAAATTAGGAACTGAAACCAGGGCCAGGAACATAGGATTCTGAGAAAGTATTGCCTGGCTACTATGTTAACCCTGGTCTGGTTTTTAAGTCTTAGAAATTTGTCTACTTGACTAGTCCATACCTATTGGAAGTTGGACAAGACAACATTATACCTTAATTTTCAATTTTGTATTCTCTGGTTTTAGTTTTGAAATTACAATTACTGTTATTTGAGTAGAATTCTAAGCCATATCAGAGAGTTTTCACTAAATTTTGGAAATGCATTTCCAGATTTTTGAAACCTCATAAATTAGGACTGAGCAATATCACGAATCTAAAAACACACTTTTACTATAAAAAATATGTCTAGCAAGATAAGGTGCTGATGAGCCTCCTGTGGAACATTTTGCTGGTGATGTAATATGACTGTGGTTTGGCATCCCAGGTTAGCCTGCACTCTGCATTGGCTGGGTCAAGGACAACTCCTTTCTTGAATACATCTATGGTTTGGGAGTGGATGGTGGCTTTAGAGATGCTGTTCCATTGAGGGATGGCACATACAGAGAAGAACTGCCAGCACTCACATTAATGACAATGGTGGACTTGAAGCTCCTTTGTATAATGTATTGTTGCAAGCCTACTTGCAAAGAGATGAGGAGAAAATTTGACTTGAGAGGCTGTTTTCATGCAGCTTGCAAGTAGCAAATTGTGTCTCCTCTCTTCCTTAGATAGACTAGGGTAGGGAGTTTGAGGGACACAAGTTTTTCCTTATACAGCTTGTCTTGCAAAGCTGGTATGTGCTTCTTTGCTTGTCTTTGGACACTCTTGGTGCTTTATCATCCATTTTATAATAGGGAGATGCCATGGTCATTCCAAATTCCAGGTTTGGATGTACAATAGCTTTATACAGCTTCTTGACCACACATGGCTTCCTGGTGATAAATATTTGTTTTTTGAGCCTTAAGGCCTGGTTTGCTTTAGTAACTTGAGCTTATGTGTGGCTGTGGAACCTGAGTTGATCATCAACAATAGCCCTAAGCTCCTTCTCCTCATTTACAGCTTCAAGTAGATTATCTCTAATATGGTAATGACTCTCATCCTACAGAAGTAAGACTGCAAATACAACAAAAGTAAGACTTATAGGGTGGTAATTACAGGTTTGGTCCTTTCTCCCTTTCTTGAAGATGGACTTGATGTTAGCCTGCTTCTAGTTACTAATATGGTAATGACTCTCATCCTACAGAAGTAAGACTGCAAATACAACAAAAGTAAGACTTATAGGGTGGTAATTACAGGTTTGGTCCTTTCTCCCTTTCTTGAAGATGGACTTGATGTTAGCCTGCTTCTAGTTACTTGGGAGCACTTTGGAAGTGAGTGACATCTCAAACACAGCTGCTACTGGCTCAGCAATTTGTTCATCTGCTTCTTTTAATAGTCTGGGTTTTAGGTTATCTAGCCCAGCAGCTTTATTTGCATCCAGTCTTTTAAGCCTTTTCAAAACATTCTCTGTACCTGTAGTTGTCATGTACATTGGTTATCTGCTCTGGTTAAATGGGTAGAGTGTTAGCTATGGGCTGAGTAGAGAAATTTTTACCAAGGCTAGAGTTGAACAAATCTGCTTTTTCTTAAGCCTCTGATGCCTTTGTTTCATCCTCTTTAATGAGCTCTGGGATATCATGTCTAAAGAGATTAGCTGCTGTTACATGGTGCAAGAATCCCTTTGGATTCTGCTTCATTAGTTGCAATTGCCTCCTTGTGGTTTTTTATGATCTTCTGAGTCAAATGTCATAACCTGTTTCTGCATTTCTTGAACATGTCATGCTGGTCTTTCACATCTGCACTTTATGAATTTGGCCATTGCTTTTTTTGTTTCTTCTAGTCCTTTTGACTTCTTTGGGTGGGAAGGGGAGTGGTTTTGGCATGGGTGACCAGTATACCTTAGTATCTTTGTTTACTGCAGCTAGGACTACTGTCTTAAATGCCTCCCAGATTTTTTCCATGTTACCACTGATAACAACACTGTCCTATTTTGCCTTTGACAAGTCCTGCTGTATCAGTTCATGATATGCAAAGGATTTTTTTTATTTTATTTTCCTTCTGAAAGTTCACCTGTAGCCTATCTCAGTCAAGATACAAATATGGTCACTGCTTCCTATTGCAGGGTGATAGTAAGTAGAAAGGATTTGTTCAGGGTCATTTTTTGCAAAAAAGTCTCATAAGGAGGGTTATCGCTGGTGTCTGGATTATGTTGGTTGGTCAATAATCTGTGTCAGTGAGGGATTAAGTAGTGACACAGGATGGGCTACTTCCAGTTGGAATCCTATACCTTCAACTCACTTAACATCAGACATATTAAAATCTTGAAACAAAAAAAAATTGTTGAATGCTCATGGGCATTCATCTTAGATATTAGATCAGATTCATCTTGGTGTAAAATGAATTGATCAGGGGTAGACAAACTGTGGTAAACAACACATTATAAATGATTCAGATCCAACATGGAATTTCAAACAGACATACCCAACCCAAATACTATCAGAATAAATAACATTTTATAAGCCACACTAGAATAAGCCAGATTTTCAACTCTCAGTCCAGTTCTATAATATATTGTTGCTTGTCTCCAATGGTCAGGGTTATACAAATTGTTACACAGACTGAATCCAGGGATTTTAATATGAGATTCTTCCAATTTTGACACTGAATTCTTAGGGGCAAATTTCACAAGCACAAATAACAACAATATTGAGATCAAAACACACAGCTTTTAGTTTATTAAATTTTGGAGCAAGAGTATCATAATTTGTGTAAAAAACATTTTTCTAGAGTTTTTTTATTTCTTTCGTTTTTTATTTTGAAAAAAAGTTTTTTTTTTATTTTGCACAAGGGGCACACCCAAACACTTCTAGCACAAAGCTAGGAATTACATTTGTCATATTGTATGGTGCTTGACCTTTCATCCAAAGCACACCCTTCCACTGCACACTTATCAGAGCCTTTTTTGGGCATTGAGGTCTTAGACTTTTTTTTGCAGCATTATGTGGCAAAACTGGATGCATGTGTACTAGAAACACAAAACTGGATTTCTTGTATTTTGGCAAAAATTTCTCAGGAAATGCTCACTTCTTTAGCAGTAACAATATTGATAGCCCAAAAAATAACTTCCTTGAAAATTCTCAAGGTAGATAGAAACTGTGGGAGGTGCAATGCTCAAATTACCTATCCCCAGCACAGCCTCTTGATTGTTTGATATTGCTCTCTTCTGCATAGACTTTCTCCAAAAATATGCTGGGGCTACCATAATCAACAAGTTGCTGTTGCTGTTCTATTCTGTTTTATTTTGCTGTTTTGAATTAAAATCATATAGTTGTAGGCATCAAGTCATGGCTAATTGTAGAAAAGCCAAGACAGATAATCCAATTGAGTGAGAGGCAATTCTGACATTAATCTGCCTTATTAGGATCCCCCTTATTGAATTAAAATGGAATAGTTGTGGGCATCAAGTCATGGCTAATTGTAGAAAAAGCCAAGAAAGATAGTCTAATTGAGTGACAGGCAATTCTGGCATTAAACTCCCTTATTAGGATTGTATTAAAATGATGTTAGTTCATTTGTTAATAGATAAGTCTGTATATTATCTGTCCATCCGTCAGTTCAGTGCCATTTAAAGAGAGGAGTGGAGATAAGTACTTCAAAATATCTCTCCAGGACATGCATCCCTGAAAGTTTCATTTTCTTAACCTAGCCTGTCTCTAAGAAAAAAAAAGTTACTAGCCTAGAATATTACAAAATTGTTACTCTGTGTATACTTGGAAATATTGAGTTTACCCTGAGTGGTATTGCTGAATATTAGATACAAAAATACTGTTGAATGAATAAAAATGTGAATAATAATAGAACAAGCTTATAGATAGTCTTATTAATGTAAATATGCTGTGTTTAATGAATTAAGAGTTTTATTGTCTTTTGTGTTAATTTTTTTTTTCATAGAGATGAATTGCTAGAAATTCAAACAAGACCAAAAAATTAGCAATTTAAAAATGTCTTTTTTTTGTTGTAGCATGTCTCCTTCTGGATATTTGTATATTAAGGGTGGTGTGTGGGTGAAGTAAAATAAAGCGCTTTTGGGAATGATATAAGCACTGTAAGTATTTTAGAATGTTTTAAAGTTATTTTTGGAACTCTAATGTTTCTTTCAGAGGAGGACACAATGCACAAGTACCCAGAATTTTGTAGGACTTCCTTCAAACAATTCTCTCTCTTTAACCTTTACTGACTGACCTCAGGTATATATGTTATAGAATGTTATTTGCATGTAAAATAATGATTTTGAAGAAAACAACGTTTTTTTCCCTTGTGACTGTAACTGCATGTAGCTTGTGATGCTCTGTAGCTGTACATGAACTATCAATGTAATCTATCTTTGTCAGCTTAAGATGTTTTTTTGGTTCAGCCAATACAGTAAACACTAAACATGGAGCCGTTAGAATATCCTAAATTTGAATGGGGAGAAGAAACATGACCTGAGCAAAGATATGAGACCTTTAAAACAGTGATGAGAAAGACCACCAAAGAGATTATAATAACATTGATCACCAACCAAACCCTGTCAATAGTTGGAAAGCAAAGAAAAAAATGAGCAATCCTAAAGATTCTACAAAAGAGTTTTGCAGACAGGTTAAGTGCTCTGCTTGTCTAGACTGCTGCAAAACGTTGGAAGAGACTCCTTTGTTGTTAGAGAAAGCTGCACATACATGGCACCCAAAAGCTTTACCAGATTCTCAAAGAATTAACTGGTAAGAAAGCTGTAATGTCAAAGGTTGTCAAAGAGTAGGAAAAATTGTTAGCTGTCTGAAGGAGTATTGTCCTGATTGGTGGCCAGTATTCACCCCCCCCCCCCTGCAGAAATCACTCCCTGTGGTGTATATAGGAAAATAGAAAATGATGGAGTCTAATAGAAAAAAAAATTAATATGTAAAACAAAATCCAATGAAGAAGACTATCATAGGCAGTGCAATTACACCTAAGTAAATAACAATGTTGGCACAATATATTTTTTTTTTAGTTTTTTTTTCTGGTTTTAGACCAGGGCACATTGTATAGAACGAGCTGTCATAGAACTTCAAAAAGGGCTCATTCAATAGAAATTGGGAGGGCCAGTGCTCTTCTTAAGTACCAAAAGTGATTGGATTTCAAATAGCCGGCCCCAACACCCATCATTTCCCAAAATGTTTTTGATCAAAATTTTGAGATAGCCATTTTGTTTGGCATAGTTAAAAGGACCAAAATTATATCTTTGAGGATGACAACCCCCCCACAGCCCTCAGGGCAAGGGTTATAAGTTATGCCATTGGGACATATACGTTTTTATAAAAAGCATGGTTGTACAATAAAATAGGATACAAATTATTGGCTAAAATAGCTCAAAAGCTAGTATAAACATGTCAGAACAATTACAGTGATAAAATAGATGATGGGATAAACATAAAACAAAAAGTTAAATAAATTATTAAAATGGGGAATATAAGGGACAAAAGAGTTTTTGTACCTCATGGTCAACATTTGGGGACACAAGTCAAGATGGGTATTTGGAGCTCTACAAGCATTGATTCTTGCATTTGGAAGGATTGAGGGATTTTCTTGAAAAAAAGGGAGGGGGACATCAATGATAGTCAAAACTAAGGCACTTGTGATCCAAGTTCATGGTAAGGATTTGATTTCGTGATTCCAATGCACTGAGTTAAAGTCTAGCCAAACCATCATTGTATGTTTTATAGAACTTTGATTTTGATCTACCCAGGGTGCCAGACAGGAGAAGAATATTCAAGACACGGTCTTATATTGGAACAGTAAATTATTTTAATGTTCTGGTTGGATATGGAGAACCATTCGAGAAGGGAGAAAGATTCAAGGAGAAAATTACCAGATTTAAATAAGTTGGAAGTGTCGGACTTCCATTTAAGGTCATTATTCAACTTTACACCAAACAGTTTAACCGTATTTAAATTTGGTATTCAAAGGTCATTATTGATTGGATTTTTTTTTAAGGAGAATAGCATGAAACTGCTTTTGGGTGTGCTTAAGTTGAGTTAAACACTTTTGTCTGTAAAAACTTAAACAATAAGAATTTATTGGTTCTCAAAGCCAACTATGCTTTCAAAGGAGATAAACCTTCTTAAACTTTTTATGGCCATATTGTTTTTAGCTTAATTTTTGATAATTTCTCACCCACATTTTTTTTTTTTTAATTTGGTTTCACTACTGTCAAAAATTGCAGAAGTTCACATGAAAGTGTTTTCAACAAAAATGGTTTTGCACTTTTTTTCTAAGATTTTAACATATTTATGGTGTGTAATCTTTTTTTTTCCCTTAGCACTTCTGAACAAAAAAAAAACAACTCAAATAAAATAAAATTTTCAAATTTGGAAACCCTAATTTTCTGCGTGGGGGGAGGGGAGTAGTTTCCGCGAGGATTATTTTTTTAGTGGGGAGTATTTTCCTGGGGGTAAATGCCTAGAACCAACCAGACCATCCTTTTTTATGGATGAAAAACTTAAACAAGTTTTTCATAAACTTGTATGCTTATGAAAAACTTTCATAAACAGGTATGTCACAGACATACCTGTCTGTGACATATCCACAGGATAGAATTGTTTGACCACATAGTAAATGTAGATATATAATGAATATACAACATCAAAGAAATGTTATCCTCAAAAAGTGTCAATTGAAATGGTTGGGCCATGTTTATGGAAGCTGCTAGAGTACCTGCATTGTTGAATTCTTGTGGCTGAGCCCCTTAGCTCATGGAAGAGAGACCAAGGAGGATAGCAAGAAAACTGGTAGAGTCTGGCCAAATCAGATCTTGAAGTTATCAGGGGCTCAGAAGGTTTCAACACAGATGGACAGCCCAATAACTATCATTTGTAAAGCACTGGCAGCAGATTGCACTACATGGACCAAACAAGTCCCAAGGATCCTCACTGCCAGGCAAGTGGAAGTATCTCATTCTTGCTGCAAGTACAAGTAAGTAAGAACCATGACAATTTCATCCCCCCTCAACTAATGAGACTAAATATAGCTCAGAGACTATGTACAGAAACCTTTATGACGTTTTTTTCAGTTTGGCATTATTTTGTATTATGAACCAACCATTGATGAGAAATAAGTGCAAAATAATATAAACCACTGGAATTAGCAAAGGTTTTGTAAATAGCCTATGGCTATATTTAGCCTCTTGGAGGGAAGGCTAAAATGCAATTGTGGTGATAACAACCATCATGTTTGGAAAGTGTTGAATAAGATGGTGGATTGGCACTACTGTAATTTGTAATTATAGTTTTAGTTCTGAAGGGACCATGCTCAACAGTTTGTCCAAGGATGGATATAGCCATAGACTGCATGCAAGTTTACTGATTTTTGTAGGTTTGCATTGTTTTTGTGCTTGTTTCTCATCAATAGCTGATTCATAATGACAAATAAAGCTAAATTAGAAAATTCCAACAAAATCAGCAAACTTTTATATAATCCTGTAGTTAAGTTCTTATATCTATATTTTCTTTGTTAGGTGCGTACAGAGCTGTATCCAGGATTTTTTTGGGGAGGGGGGGGGGGCTAAAAAGGCTTTTTTCGGATTAGGATGGGTTTACAAAAGAAACATCAAAAAACATGTACACATTTGTTGGACGACCCCCCTCCCTGGATACAGCCTATGGTGAGTATAGAGTAAAATTAACGTAGAGAATATAGTATTGAACTTAATAGTCCCTAATAGTGGTTCTGATTTCTATTTCATGGTCCGTCAGCCAGGAATTACCATGGAAGTTTGGGGCAAGCCATCCTGTGGTTTCACATATCCTTCCTGTTTCCCTGCCTTAGATTTTTCCAGGTACCCATTTACATCGGTGTTGATTCTGGCTGAGCTTGCAGAGTCATGCAAACCAAATAATCAGCAACACCAGGACTTTTACCCCTCTCTTCGTGGACAAAAGCTTTCAAGTCTAACAGGCTAATCAGTTGGCTAGGATGGCTAGTTCAGTAAATTTATCTGTAACACAGAAATCAAATTGCAACAAAGGAAGGAAAATGCCATGTGATTTCCATGAATACTCTTTTCAAATATCAGAATCATAACCATTGCATAGATAACTTCGAAGACCACACTGCCTTTCCATGACAAAAGTAAAACAGTTCAAAATAGGGATGAAACCTTTTTATTGACAGTGAACAGATATAAAATTTGACTGGATATTTCGAACACTGTGTTCGAAATATCCAGTTAAATTTTATATCTGTTCACTGTCAACAAAAAGGTTTCGTCCTTATTTTGAACTGTTTTACTTTCATAACCATTGCAAATGTACCCCTCCCATGATCTATTGATATAACCCTTTGCTATATCAGTGTATACTCTTGCTAGGTTATCCTGCAGGGGGCAACCATGATACAATTTTATTGATTTCATTTAGAAATTGGTGTTATGAATCAACCATTGGTAAGGAATAATTACAAAAATAATGTAAACCGACAAAACTGTTGTATATAGCCAAAGACTATGTACAGCCATCAAAGGGTTTGGGGAGGGGGCTGGGATACAGTTTAGTGATTGTTATTGAAATTGTCAAGCGTGGGTATATTTTGAAATTGTCAAGCGTGGGTATAGTTATACATGGGTATATTTAAAGGGAACGTTATGTTATGCAAGAGCAAACAGTTGTATAGTCCCATGCACAGTAGCAGTGTAGGAGTTCAAAATTTACGTGCTATATTTCTAGAAATTTTGGAGCACCTTAAATGACCTTATGACCTTAAAAATGACTCAATATGACCTTATGACCTCAATATGACCTTATGACATAATGACCTTAAAAAACAACTTTGTGTATGCATAGTTGATATTTCAAAAGCATTCAACAGTATGTTGCATAACCATACTTTTCTATCATTGGTATAAAGTGGATCGAACCCATTCATAAGCTAGGCCTTAACTGGTTTGTATGATGATTTGTCGACGAGAATTTTTCGAGAAGAACTTTCAGACCAAATTTCTTTCCATGTGGAATTAAACAAGGGTCAGCTATTTACCCGATCGTGTGTAACAACAGAATTCCTTTTCACCTTCTGTCACAGTCTCAAAAATCCAATTCGTTGAAGTTAGATATGTATTATGCTGAAATAGTTCATGCTATGAAAGATGTGTCAGGGTTCCTGTTATTAGAGTGCGTAGAAATACACAAAAAAGGGACGGTCTGTTATACCAAGATTGGGTGAAGCAAGACAGAAACATTGGCTGTAGTATCACATTTGGGATCAATGTGACCAAGCATGAAATGGCCCTCTATATCAACTAAGATTAGGAATAATCTAAACATACTTTATAATGAGGTTAATAGGTTCACCTTTCAAGAAGCAAGTTTTGAGAATCTACATTTTGAAGATACAATGTTATGCAAAAAGTAAAGGGTTTTATAATCTTCTATAAATTGATAAGCTTTGGGGCTTTGCATAGAAAAGTTGGTTTAGTTCATAGCTGTAAATTGAATTAACTTTTGACAGATTCAAGTTTAGATTCACAAGATACTGAAGGTACGAGCTTATATGATTTAAAAATTAAAGGCCAATGGTAATCTCAGACTCCACCAATCAATACAGTTGGATATCTACCAACTTGAACTTAAAAGAACAAAGTTTTTCTAAGGGAAGTGTAGAGTCAAGTTGAAACTTAAAACGAGCAAAAATTATTGATACCCAGCCTATACAACTTGTATCAAAACATCTAGTACGAATGAAGCAACTAATGATATTTCTCGACGTTCGTATTATATAGAAAATTAGCGCTTTACAGATAACAACATAGTTTTTTTTCAATAAAATAAACCAATTAAGGACACTTTTTGCAGAATAAAAATAAATAATTTTTTGTTGCTTAGTTCTTTTTCTTTCATTTGGTATCACTTCTGCACAATAAGCTTAGTCCAACGATTGGCTCTCATTTTGGTTCTGAAAAAGACTTTTTATGGTTATTAAACAGTACGTGGTAACGAACTGTAGTAATGAGCGACCCGGCTCAATAGTAACTGAAACTCTAAAAAATGAAATTTTTTACTTGAACTTACCCATCAAAAGTTACGGAAAAAGGGGGTAACACCCTCTAAAAGTCAAAGAATCTTAATGAAAATCACACCATCAGATTCAGCGTATCAGAGAACCCTACTGTAGAAGTCTCAAGCTCTATCTACAAAAATGTAGAATTTTGTATTTTTTCAAACAAAAATGTGGAACTTAGTATTTTTTGCCAGAAGACCGCGTCTTTATTAATTTTTTTTCTCAGGGGTGATCGTATTGAACCAGTGGTCCTAGAATGTCGCGAGGGGGCTCATTCTAATGGAAATTAAAAATTCTAGTGCCCTTTTTAAGTGAACCCCCAAGAAATGAAGGGAACCTTGGCCCCCTCACACGCTCATTTTTCCCAAGTTCAGATCAAAATTTTGAGATAACCATTTTGTTCAGCATAGTCAAAAAACCTAATAACTATGTCTTTCGGGACCACTTAATCCCCCACAGTCCTCGGGGGAGGGGCTGCAAGTTACAAACTTTGACCATTGTTTACATATAGTAATGGTTATTGGGACGTGTACAGATGTTTTCAGGGGGAGTTTTTCTCGTTAAAAGGGGTCGAGGGGAGGGGATCACGTGGGAGGATCTTTCCACGGAGGAATTTATCATGATGGAAGAAAATTTCCATGAAGGGGCCGCAGAATGCTCTAGCATTATTAAAAAAAAAACAATGAGAAAAAAAGTTTTTTTCAGGTGGACATAAGGACCAGCATTAGAACCTAAGACGAACAGAAATTATTACGTATATAAGGGGGTTTTTCTCCTTCACAATACCTCACTCTTTACGCTGAAGTACTTTTTAGTAATTTCAACTATTTATGATTCAGGGGTCATTCTTAAAAAATTGGGACCAAATTGAAGCTTTATTGTAAAAAGCAACATACGTAATAAAAATACACAAATATAGAATTTCGTTACGCAAGTTAATTCGTAAGTTACATATATTTATTACTAGTAAAAACGTTCGTAAAAAAATAAAAAGTTCTAGTTGCCTTTTTAAGTAACCAAGAATTAGAGTGCGACTAGGCCTCCTCCTCCACCCCCCTTTTTATTAAAATCCTCCGATCAAAACTGTGAGAAAACCCTTTAGCCAAAAAAAAAAATATATGCAAATTTCTTTTTAATTATTCATCTGCGGTGAGCCAATATCAAAACATGCATTAATTAAATAAACGTTCATAAATTAAATTAAAAAAACAAGTTTTTTAACTGCAAGTAAGGAGCGACATTAAAGCTTAAAACGAGCAGAAATTATTCCTTATATGAAAGGGGTTGTCACCTCCTCAACGCCTCGCTCTTACGCTAAAATTTTTTATTGTTTTAAAAGTAGAGTCAAACAGTTCGTGGTAACGAACTGTAGTAAGGAGCGACCCGGCTCAATAGTAACCAAAACTCTAAAAAATGGAATTTTGATACCAATAGCTATATCAAAAGAATCGCATTTTAATGCTGGTTTTAAATATATAAGTTTCATCAAGTTTAGTCTTACCCATCAAAAGTTACGAGCCTGAGAAAATTTGCGTTATTTTAGAAAATAGGGGGAAACACCCCCTAAAAGTCATAGAATCTTAACGAAAATCACACCATCAGATTCAGCGTATCAGAGAGCCCTATTGTAGAAGTTTCGAGCTCCTATCTACAAAAATGTGGAATTTTGCATTTTTTGCCAGAAGGCAGATCACGGATGCGTGTTTATTTGTTTTTTTTTTTTTTTTTTCCCAGGGGTGATCGTATCGACCCAGTTGTCCTAGAATGTTGCAAGAGGGCTCATTCTAACGGAAATGAAAAGTTCTAGTGCCCTTTTTAAGTGACCAAAAAATTGGAGGGCACCTAGGCCCCCTCCCACGCTAATTATTTTCCCAAAATCAACGAATCAAAATTCTGAGATAGCCATTTTATTCAGCGTAGTCGAAAAACCTTATAACTATGTCTTTGGGGACGACTTACTCCCCCACAGTCCCCATGGGAGGGGCAACAAGTTACAAATTTTGACCTGTGCTTACATATAGTAATGGTAATTGGGAAGTATACAGGCGTTTTCAGGAGGATTTTTTTGGTTGGGGGGAGGGGTTGAGAAGAGGGGGATATGCTGGGGGAACTTTCCATCGATAATTTGTCATGGGAGAAGAAAACTTCCATGAAGGGAGAGCAGGATTTACTAGCATTATTTAAAAAAAAATTAAAAAATAAATGTGAAAAAGCTTTTTCAGCTGGAAGTAAGGAACAGCAATAAAACTTAAAACAAACAGAAATTATTACCCATATAAGGGGCTCACCTCCTTATGATACATAGCTCTTTACGCTAAAGTATTTTTAGTAATTTCAACTATTTATTCTACGGCTTTTGTGATTCAGGGGTCATTCTTAATGAATTGGGATAAAATTTAAGCTTTAGTGTAAAGAGCGAGGTACTGACGATGGGGCGAATCCCCTCATATATGCAATAAAAACATGAGAATACAAAAGTTCTTTACGTAAGCTAATTTATAAGTTACGTAAATCTTTTACCAATAAAAAGATTCGTAAAAAATTAAAAGTTCTAGTTGCCTTTTTAATTAACCAAAAAATCGGAGGGCAACTAGGCTTCGCCCCCGCTCTTTTTTTCTCAAAATCATTCGATCAAAATTATGAGAAAGCCATTTAGCCCCCCATTTAGCCAGCCAAAACGAAATGCAAATTTCGTTTTGATTATTCCTCTGCGGAGAGCCAAAATCAAAACATGCATTGATTCAAAAACGTTCAGAAATTAAATAAAAAAAAACGAGTTTTCTTAACTGAAAGTAAGGAGCGACATTAAAACTTAAAACGCACAGAAATTACTTCGTATATGAAAGAGGCTGCTTCCTCATCAACGCCCCGCTCTTTACGCTAAAGTTTTTTACTGTTTTAAAAAGAAGAATTGAGAGAAAGAGTCAAACTTTAGCGTAAAGAGCGGGGCGTTGATGAGGAAGCAGCCTCTTTCATATACGAAGTAATTTCTGTGCGTTTTAAGTTTTAATGTCGCTCCTTACTTTCAGTTAAGAAAACTCGTTTTTTTTTATTTAATTGTGAGAAAGAGTCAAACTGAAATGTTTCTGAAATGTATCATAACTTTAGAAAACAACTTTTTGTGTTTGGAGTTGATATTTCAAAAGCGTTTAATAGTATGCAGCATAACCACACTATTTTTTTTTCATTGTTGAATATTAGAGTGAACCCATTTATAAACCAGTGTTTGACAGGTTGGTATTTTTTCGGTGGGGTGACTTTAAGACCGAATTTCCTTATGTTGTGAAGTAAAAGAAGGGTAAGTTCGTAGCCCATCATATTTAGTAACGCAATAAGGACATCCATCTGGTACCTACCCCCTATATGTGATTGACGGTATCGACGTTGGCTACTTTTTGTATGCTGATGCAATTTTTGAACAATTTAATATCAATGCAAATTAATATATTACATTAATATTCATATTTAATATATTACATAAATACATTCTAAGCACACAGAAATTGCACACAGGCGAAATCTATTGCAAGGCAAAAAATACTTGTTCAATCTAATTGGTGAATTCTCTTTCATTGATTACTGGCTGTTTTTTTTTTTTTTATTCAGTATCTTTTCTCCTCTTGTGAAGTTCACTTCGAAAGGTTAGATTTTTTTTAGCCCTGAGGACGACTTGTCGGAGGTCCTTCTCGAAATATTTGCTTGTTTTTCGTCTTCATATTTTGCTACTGGCTGACAAAGTTCTTGTTTTCTCGCCTATTTGACTTTATTTTCCATTTATTATATCCTATCCTTTCTTGGTTTCATACGTCAATATATTACATTCACATCTACGGGAGATAGGATTAGAGATTTAACCTACTAAAACAGAATCAAACAGTTCGTGGTAACAAAATGTAGTAGTAAGGAGTGACCCGGCTCAATAGTAACCGACACTCTAAACAACGGAGTTTTGATACCAATAGTTATCTCAAAAGAATCACATTTTACTGCTGATATAAGTTTCATCAAGGTTAGTCTTACCCATCAAAAGTTACGAGCCTGAGAAAATTTGCCTTATTTTAGAAAATAGAAGGAAACACCACCTAAAAGTCATATAATCTTAATAAAAATCACACCATCAGATTCAGCGTATCAGAGAACCCTACTGTTAAAGTTTCAAGCTCCTATCTCCAAAAATGTTGAATTTTGTATTTTTTGCCAGAAGCCAGATCACGGATGCGTGTTTATTTTTTTTATTTTTTTTTTTTTCCAGGGATGATCGTATCGATCCAGTCGTCCTAGAATGTTGCAAGAGGGCTCATTCTAATGGAAATTAAAAGTTCTAGTGGCCTTTTTAAGTGACCAAAAAATTGGAGGGCACCTAGGCCCCCTCCAACGCACATTTTTTACCTGAAGTCACCGGACCAAAATTTTGAGATAGCCATTCTGTTCAACTTAGTCGGAAACCTAATGATTATGTCTGTGGGGGTTACTTGATCTCCCACAGTCCCCGAGGGAGGGGCCGTAAGTTACAAACTTTGACCATTGTTTACATATAGTAATGGTTATTATGAAGTGTACAGACGTTTTCAGGGGGACTTTTTTGCGTCGGGATGGGAGTGAGTTAGAGGAGGGGTTACTTGGGAGGATCTTTCCATGGAGAAATGTATCATGAGTGAAGAGAATTTCTATGAAGAGAGCGCAGGATTTTCTAGCATTATTTAAAAAAATGAGAAACTAAATAATTTTTTTTTCTCCTGGAAATAATGAGTAGCATTAAAACTTAAAACGAACATTAAATATTACGTTTATAAGGGGGTTCGTCTTCTCCACATTGCCTTGCTCTTTACGCTAAAGTACTTTTAGCAATTTCAACTATTTATTCTGTGGCCTTTGTGATTCAGGGGTTATTCTTAAAGACTTAGAATAAAGTTCAAGCTTTAGTGTAAAGAGTGAGGTATTGACGAGAGGGCAAACCCCCTCATATACGTAATAAAAATACACAAATAGAGAAGTTCGCTACGTAAGTTAATTCGTAAGGTACGTATGTTTATTACTAACAAAATCATAAGCTATATATCATAAGCTATTTATTTTATATTCACGAGTTATTATGAGTATCATGAACTACTTATTGTCGTCTGTTTCGTTAGGAGTGTAATTTTTTATTTTTCTGTTTTCTTTTCATTTATTTCCCAGGTTAACTCTGTGTGCATCCATGTATGTATAGAGGGCATAAATAAAATATTATTATTATCATTATCATTGATTAGAACAGCCACACAGTACCTACCCACATATGTGAAAGATGGCACCAATATTAGCCACTTGTTGAATGCTGATGATATTTTATTGTTTTTCGATAGTTTAGTATCAATGCAGAATGCAGTCAATATATTGCAATCAGATTTACAGGAGATAGGTTAGAGACTGAACCAACTAAAACAGAATTGCTACTGGCAAATAATAATAATGGTTTCCAGCATCATTCAATTGGGGTGGGATCACTGGAAATTTTTTATAATGAATCCATTAAGTTCATGGGGCTATCTATCGTTCCAACAGGTAAAGCTAAAGCTATACGTGAGTTGCTACTTTCGTCTTGCTACTTTAAAAGAAGTTAGAAAAATTATGACCTGTTAGTCAGAGTGAAAGGTCGTTTTGATACGCAAACACTCACTAAACTATAATTCAATGTTTGAGCCTTTTGGGTTTGATACACAAAATAAAAATGTGTTTGATACATAGAATGAAAAATATCATTCTATTTTTGAAGCTATTAAGTAAAAGTGATAGAAAGTTCATTGGCGCATATTTTTCTGGTTTTGTAAGCATTTTCTTGGAATCCCAATGTAGTCTAGAAATGAGTATATTATCTGAAAATATGGACTATTTGAAATATCTACAAAAATGGATGAGCAGTACGATTGATTTCTTAGACAATACAGAATAAAATAGAATATAAAATAGAATCGATTTTCCCTTAACTGTCTCATTTGATATATTAATGAGACATTTATCATCATCCTTTCCCTTAGAAGGCTATTTGTCGTTTTTTTTTTCATTAGTTTCTTGTACTCCTATATACATTGTTGTATGTAGAGGGCATAAATAAATTATTATTATTACTTTTAGAATAACAGAGTACCATAGTGCCTTCCCATAATTCAGGACAAACAACCATTTGTTATTGTAAAATGTTGTGCAAATAAATCAAATAAGTTTTATATTTATCCTTCTGGGGAGGGGGATTAAATTGGAGTAATATGTCTTTAGAGATGGGATAAATAAGTAATTATGTTGTTCTAAAGTAGTTTCCAGCAGTTTTTAGGGCTTCCTTTAATTCTTTTTTGCTGTTTGGTTCTGTTTAAGAAGATGAATTTACAAATAGTTAGAGGTGGTGAAAATGTTCTTCATAATGCATTTCTTGCATTCTAATTACCATCTCGGCTGCTTTTTTTTTAGGCTTTTCTAGAGCCTCTATATCCTATCACTTTTTGCCAAATTTTACCTTTTCTTGGTATATATTTTAGTTTATAATTATGATAAATGTTGAAAAGCTTACCTAAGCTATGTATGTCAGGTGATTGATTTTTTCAAAAGATAATTTCGACAGGACTTGTGCCTGTCATCATCAGGTTCACAGGTCCTGGTGATGATGATGAAAATTAACCTGAGGAATTTTTAGCCATGCAGGAGTTTTGATCTGTAACCAATTTAGCATTAGTATTTTATATTAAAAATCATTTTTATACTTAAGCATTAGTATTTTATATTCTAGTAAGACAAAATGGATCCAGAGCTAGTAAAACGCTCTTTGAATTACCATGGACAACAGATGACAAGAATATGGGGAGTCGAAAGAGGAAATAAACCCCTACAAGGATTTAATGTCAAAGATTTGGACTATCACGAGTACCAGAAACGTGCTAAAGAATTAGCGTAAGTTCCTGTGTCTTTCTTTATTCTTTTGATTGTGGGCTTTCGAGCTGGTGCTATTTAGCCCTCCACTTTGAAAACTAGATAAAAACCAGAGGGCAATTAGATTTAATTATGTAAGCAGTAAATTGTAAACATGTTATTCATTTCCAGGTTATCTCTCCAATTCAGTGAAAGATACTATTTTAACAGTAAGAATGTACTGTCAGAGGGGATATGTACTATTTAAAAAAAATGTTTAGGTAGCTGTAGCTTTTGTGCTGCATGTATGAATTTAAATGATGCAGCAGTCTTATCAACAGAAATTGTTCCTATATCAAAGAATTTGCACAATCTGTTTTAAAAATAAGTTATGTTTTGTGTTCAAAATTCACAAAGCACTGCTGTATCCAGGGATTGTAGGGGTCTGCCCCTCTCCCTCTTAATGTTTGTATGGCTCGTAAAAATGTTTGTATGACTCCAACATATTTTTGATGCAATTTAAAAGGTCTTTTAAATTTGATTTTTTTTTAAAACAAACTTGCTTCTACATTTTGAAAAAAATGTTTAATATTATAACCATCATTTTCAATTTTCAATGTTATTTATATTTTTTAGTGTCAGTATGCGACTATTATTATAATTACAGTACTGTATCATTTTATAGTAGGCTACTCTGGATATGCATTCTTTAATTGTAAACAGATGGTTTCAAAATTTGCAATACATGGTTAATTTATGTTCTTCATTTTAATACAAATGCTACAAACTACAGTATTAAACTACCAATTTTAGTTGGAAAGCCTTCCCGAAGGTAAATAAATTCATTACATGCTTCATTTGACCGAGAAACTGTTTTGTTACTACAATTTCAAGAAATTGTGCACTATACCACAATACATTATACAACCTTTACTGCTTCTCAGGGTACTGCAGTACATTCAACCCTCTTGCTCCCCTCCCCCAAAAAAGAGAAACTTTTTGACTCTTTTAAAGAAATTAGGGAGACATTCTTTGCTTTCACTTGTTGCATGCTGAAGCTGCATCCAGGTTAGTCCAGCACAAGATTTCACAGTTTCCAGCCACTGATGGTTCCAGTGGTGGCCATATTTTTGGGATTCTCAAAATGCCTGAAGATTGGACTTCCCTCTTGTGAACCAAGTCTTTTTTGGCCTTATATTCTCTTCTTCCATGCTGTTAGTGGTAGACATTTAAGACATTTTTTGCTTATATGGTCGTCTGGTCCACGCACTGTATGGCCAAACCATCTCAATCTCCTCTGCTTGGTAATATCAAAGGCAAGTGGGCGGTGCCCATATCTTCTATACGAGATTCTATCAGAGACTAATGCTTAGGATGTAGCACAGACATTTGGGATTGAATGTGTTCTCTTTGACAAGGCAGTTTCTCGTCAGGTGTTTCCAGTTTATTTTTTTTTTTTTATTCTATCCTATCCTAATTTATATGTTTGTCTTCTCTTCATTTAATATCTTCTTCAGATTTAAATTTTTTTTATCCTAATTTTATATCTATTCTCTTCATTTAAATTCTTTTTCAGTTATATGTTATATTTTCTTCTAAATCTCCTATCTGATAAATGTCCTTGTCTTATTCTAGCTTTTTTCTTTTTTTTTAGTGTATACGCTTGTTGTTTTCATTGTATGTGCTTTATAAAAGTGTTTTATTTTTTATTTTTTTGGCCCATTACAGGCAAAACTTCTTGGGCTTAGTAATTACTTTACATTTTATAAATTTTTTCTTTTAGTATTGATAAATTGATTGATTGAATGGCGCTTTGACTGCTTTTGGTGAGGATTTCTCACACCCATAGACGAGAACAGAGAGAACCATAGTTTCACATACTCGGAGCTTTGTGCAAAGTAAAATTTCGTTCTGTTCCTAAATAGATTTCTGTAGTTGAAGAAAGATAGCCCATGCTGAGATTATGCGGCTCTGGATCTCTTCTGAGAATTCACCTACAGGGCTCATCATCAAGCCGAGGTATTCGAACGACTGGACATCCTGCCTTGACTACCGTTTGGGGTCGTTGGAGTTTCCCCAACCCAGCCTTTTGTGTCGTCATTGTCTGTGGTAGACTTATTTGAGAGGCCAGTCGAGAGTGCCCGTCTTCCACGCTATTGATCATAGCCTTGTCTAATGCAACAGATTCTGCTACCAAGCTCACATCATCAGCATAGTCAATATCTGTGACGGGAAATTACAGCTCGATGTAACGCCCTTGTATTTGGAAAGGACCGTGAGAATCCAATCGATGATTAAGTTGAACGAGGTTGGGAGGAGGGCACATCTTTAGCGTAAACTCTCCTAGATTACGATTAGATCTTAAAACTCGCCATCGACTTTGACACTGGCCCTTGTTCAGGAATATTATGTCCTGAGTAGACTAATAATCTTCTCAGGTAAACTGTATTCTCCCATTGATTCTTCATTGCTGAACAAGGTTGGTGAGAGGACACACCCCTGACATACACCTTCATCTATCAGGATGAGATCGGAAAGCTCGCCATTGACTCGTTATTTGGGCCTTTGTTCCAGAATAGTATGCCCTGCGCAGACTGGTGATCTTCATAGGTATACTGTCTTCTCCCATTGATTCTTCGTTACTGAACAAGGTTGGCGAGAAGATGCACCCCTGACTTACACCCTCGTCGGTTAGGATCAATGTAATTCAGGCCTTTGTTCCAGAAGCTGACTGATGATGTTCTCAGGTATACTGTGTTCTCCCATTGATTCTTTAATGCTGAACAAGGCTGGTGAGAGGACGCACCCCTGACATACAACCTTATCAATCAGGATCAGATCTGAAAGATCGCCACCGACTCGTAATTCAGGGCTTTTTTCCAGAATAGTATGCCCTGAGCTGACTAATGATTTTCTTAGGTACATTGTCTTCTCTCATTGCTTCCCATTACAAAAAAAACGGACCGAATCAAAGGTAGTTTGGAAGTTTTTGAAGATATGGATTGTATATCTCTCTTATCTAAAAAGTGGTCGGGCAAGTGTCAGTTGTTATAAAAGACCCTATCTGAACTATGCTCCAAATGCTTATAAAATTACTTTAAGAAACCCAAGACGAGTAAGATTTTCTTGTGAGTTTAGTGCACATGATTGACCATTTCGAAAAGTAACGAGAACTCACGAAACTATGTTTTAAGCATTTATTTGAGCTTCTCTTTGAAGTGAGACTTAAGATTACCAATGAAACGAAATAGTTTATAGATTGTGACTATAGACTTCAAAACGTGGAAAAAAAAAATTACCCCGCCGGTGTTCAAGAATCTGTTGCAGAGTAAAAATTTGGTCGCAACAGCTTATACCTTGCCTGGATCCTGATTTGTTTGATTGTGTTCGGCTGTTTCTGGTGTCTCTTACGGGACATACCAAGGATATCCCTTGGCAGTTTTTAATGTTAAATCTACCTTTTATCTTTTAATGTTAAATCTACTTTTATACTCTGCTGTCCTAAATACATTTTAGAAACCCCTAAATGTAAACTAGCGCTAAACCCAGAATATTGACAACAACTGAATGAAAACACTTTTCATATTAAAAAGTGCTATTTTCTACAAAAAAGAACTGTAAGATAGCACATATTTCTAGAGGCAGAGTCAGGTCACAGCTTGAAAATAATGTTCTTAAAAAGTAATCAACAAACTGAGTTTTGGTTCTTTTAGTTTTAAAACTATTTTTATACTCGGTTTTGCTTTATACATTTTACAAATCCCTAAATGAAAACTAGCATTAAACCCAAAATTTTGACAATCGTCTTATTTATATATATATAAATACTCAAATACTTTGACTCATTTTTGCTGCTACGTTTTTAATGCCATTTGCGTCAAAACATTCAAGGGGGAAATATCTGATGGGTTTTACACAGAAGTATCTAAAAACCTCCAAAAAGTTATTTTCAAGGTGAAAATTCTTAATGAAATCATCCCTATATTAGTCAGTCATGGCTGTGACCTTAGTTTAAAATGCGCTTTGCCATGTGTTTTCTTTTTTCTTTTCTTTTTTTTTATTAAGCATGTTTCGGCAATCGTGAGAAATGCAAACTACCGTCTACTGTCTTTGAAGAGAAGTTTCATAAAATTTAATCTTGGAAATTTTCTTTTGCTCAACAAGTCTCTTGTTTGCCCACTTCTCTTGTATAGCACTTCCGTCTGGTTTCCTTTAAATGTACTAGATGAGATTTGCGTCGAAACTGTACAAAGGAGGGCGTCAAGGATGATTACTTACCTTCAGCATCTTCCCTACCAAGAGTTACTCTCTAGGCTTGGTATTCCGTCAGTAAATTTCAGACGGCGTTGCGGTGACTTTATCAACGTGTTCCGGATTGTTAAAGGTATAGATGACCTAGATTTTGATTCATTTCAAATACAGTATCACACAACCCGCCAACACCATAACAAAATGTGCCCCCTAAAATCAAATAAGAAAATAGGGCAATGTTCATTTTCCAGTAGGGTCGTTTCACCTTGGAATAGTCTACCCGTTGAGGTCGTGGAAACTGGGACTGTGCGGATATTTAAACGTTCTTTAGCGGAGACACTTATGAGTCGATCTTTTGGCTATGAATTTTTGTTTGAGTTTGAGTTTTGGATATAAGTTTTTTTTTCTTCTAACTTATCTTCTTCTAATATTCATAAGTGTTGCTAATTAGCTTATTTATTGTTTTGTTTCTATAGCGACAAGTGTTATTGCTTACCGTTTGATGTATTAATAAATAAATAAAAAAACATATTGATGCTTAATTGGATTGTTTTGGAAAAATAGAAAAAAAAAAAAATTGGAAAAATAAACAATATACCAAAAATAGGACTCTTGAAAGCACCGTTTGATAATCCAAAGTTCGATGAAAACAAACAAACATAAGCTACAAAAACGAAAATGAATAAAAGCAAAAAAAAGAAATTATTTTAAACAGAGAACAAAAGTAAAGCAGTTATTTTTGTTTTCCAGAATGCAAGATCGCACGAAGCGAGTAAAAATCCAGCACTTTATTGTAGAAAAGGCGGAAAGATTATTTAAACCTGCGGAACCATCACCAAACGTTATTATTACTCCAGAAGAACAAGGTAAGTGTTAGTACCTTAAACTACTACTAACAACTCACTATAGCACCAAGCCGACTGAGGCCAACATAGGTTCGCACGCTCCTTCATCCCAATCTATTCAGAGCCTCCCACTTTGAACCCTCCCAAGAAGTTCCGGTTTCCCCTAAATCCTTCCTTACAACCTCTTCCCACCCTACTTGGGACGACTTGACTGACTCGACGACTGAGGCCAACATAGCTTCGCACGCTCCTTCATCCCAATCTATTCAGAGCCTCCCACTTTGAACCCTCCCAAGAAGTTCTGGTTTCCCCTAAACCCTTCCTTACAACCTCTTCCCACCCTACTTGTGACGACTTGCCTTTAGTTTGGTTCTAGATAGTTGGCCGAAAAGGACGATCTTTGGCAATCTGTCAACCTTCATTCGCAGAATGGGTGATGGTTACGAAAAATAATTTATTGACAATTTTTCTGGAAAACATCTAGCAAATCCTCCTCCGTCTTCCGGGGTCCCCGCGCTTCGGAACCATTATTGACACCTGTCATTGTCGTTGTTTCCAATATTTTAATCTTAGTTCGGAGACTTATCTTCCAAACTCTTTTCAAGTATGAGAAAACACCCTGGACTATTCTACTTTTAACATTTTCATTGCATCCACTGTATTTAAGCTAGAACATTGAAACTAGATTCTAAGGACTGCGCCTCAAAATCATAGTTGAATAAAGGGGTCGGAGTTGAATTTTGCTATGCAGAGCCACATTTCACATCGCCTTATGAAGTAAAATGTATTCAAAAGCATCAATATCTTGCTTGGCTTTCTTTTGGGACAGAGTTGAGAATTTGTTTCTCCAGATAGCAACAGTATGCTTAGAATAACTATGTCTAGTAGCGTTAGAATACTTCCTGATCATAGAGTAGCAAAAACTTACTGTTGGTATTCTCTTTTTAGATCAGTACCAAAGGAGACTTTTTTAGACGGCCGTTTCTAGGAAAATGTCAGAGATGATGCTGTAGATCAGAAATTTTCTCTTCAGACTTGTAATGACACATTTTTAAAATCAAAATCACGAATTTATCATGAAAATGATGTAGTTATTATTAATGAGTTGAACCGTAGGACAACAAGACCTACCTCAAAATAACATGCCACAG
Source organism: Artemia franciscana (assembly GCF_032884065.1). Classification (NCBI taxonomy): domain Eukaryota; kingdom Metazoa; phylum Arthropoda; class Branchiopoda; order Anostraca; family Artemiidae; genus Artemia; species Artemia franciscana. The sequence continues at coordinate 3,659,231 of NC_088878.1, read as the reverse complement.
ATTAAATGTAAAACACAACAGAATAAAGATCTACTTGAAAATTAAACTTTCATCGAGTAATCTGCTTGATATAAGGCTCGTCTATAAGCTTATCCCTTGCTAGGTTCGAAAATATCGCAATGTTCATTAGAGTGCGGAATAATTGACATACTGGAGTAAAGCCTCGTCTTGATTGACATATTTCACCCTGTCAGTAGCAGGGCCAGTTTTGACTGGATAGGCAACCATAGTCGTTGGAATATTCAATGACAGTCCAATTATATGGACTGTCCAATCATAGCCGCCTGTTTAAAAATGATCCGCCTACAAAGAATATTGCTGGCAGGGTAATTGATGTCAATCAAGATGGGGCTTTACTCTTACAATTGTTTTATTGACGTACCAAGGACAGTGTAAACGAAATCTGGTCGTTTTGAATTGTTAAAATTTAAAGAACCAAGTATGGTGAAAAATTGGGAACAATTTAATGAAAAAGACTGACCGCCATATGCCATTTTTGGTAGAAGTGTTTGCCAAATTAAAAAAGAAACCTGGGTCTGAATTACCCAAAAAAGAGCGAAAAATATGTGGTTCCAAACTGCTAAAGAAGATCTATTTGTCTTGAATCAACAGATTGTCAATGTTTGAATTTTTACTGGTGAAAAGCAATATCAAATTTAACTAACTGTTTTTTTCTCGATTCGTCATGGCAACACTGACAAAATGTGAAACTGCCTTAAACACTTCATAATTTTGAAACAGCCAAAACAAATATACGGAAAAATCAGTTATGAATAGATCTAAGACTGACTCAAGGCAAAAAAATGTTTTTGATGTCAATTGAATTGCATACAGATTTCTGATATAGATTAATGTAATAACATATAATACTTAATTATTGTGTAATATTTCTAATGTAATGTACATATTTCAGGTTTGAGTATACCTATGGTTCAAGAAATCAACAAATATGTTTAATTTGACGTTCTTGTCACTTCACCAAAATTTAGAAAATGAATAACGAGAATAGAAAGGAAAAGAGATTTCTTTTTTTTTCTATTTTTTGTTTATTTTAATATGATATTTTTTTGACACATGTTTTGAGTTTGTATATTTATGACTATTTTCTTTTTTCTAGAAGCAATTGTTAACCTGCCACCACTAGAGTCGTTGTTGAACGTTAGTGCTGAAGACAAAAGCAATTCCTTGCAAGATGTATGTATTTTACATTAATAATTATAATTAATAAAGTGAATGATAATTATTAATAATTTATACCAGGTAATTATTAATTATTATTTTTTATTAATAATAATTATTAATTATTAATAATTATGTATAATTATTATATTATATAATTATTAATAATTATATAATTATTATAATTATAATTATAGTAATTATTAATTATATAATAATTAATAATATTAATAATAATTAATTATTTATTAAGTACTTATTATTGATAAGGATAATAATTAATAATTAAGTACCAGGGGACCAAGCTTTGCTCGGTAAAGAAAGGCATCCATTTTGCTAAACAACTGCAATTTCATTTTATACTATTAGCTGTTGAATTTTTAAACTAAACCATGTTTTAAGTTGGAAGTCGGTTGTTACTGGAAAACGAACAATTACATTACAGACAATTTTATGAAACGGGCTATAATCATCGCGCGAAGTACAGTCCCCCTGTATTCAAATTATTATTGTGATTTTTCTGCCATAATGCATAGCATTTAATGTGAGGTGATTAAGAATCTGAGACTCACTTCACAGCTATCAAACTGGAACGTCGTTCTTGAAGAGCTCATAATCAGCTGTTTTATCAGCAAAAAAATTGCACTTTGAAACTCCTATTTATGCTCAAGGTTTTCAACCTTAAGGGTTTCTAATTTCAGCCAGCAGACGATTGAAAAAATATTGGTGAGGCTTGGACGGAGAAACCAAATTTTTCCCATAGTCGTGACCTATCTAGATCGTTTTTTTCATGTCGGAAAATGGCAGTGTGCCAATTCTGAAAAAAAAAACTTGTTTTCAAGAAACAATTTACAGACGCATGTACAATTATTGCTCGTTTAATAAAATAGATAACATTTATAATGATTTATTTTAGTCATTAATGACTGAATAATTCTAATAATTACATAAAATTTAATTGAAGTTGTAATTAATGAATTTGATTTAAATAATTAATTATATATATAATTAAAAAAAAACATAATAATATATTACTCGCTGTTGCAGGTCTTCAAAATGTACAAAAAGGTGCCTCCTCTTCTCTGTACCAATTAAATTTTCTCTCCCATCCCCCTACCGTGCAAAATTGTAATCATATCCACCAGGAGTTTTAAGCAAATATGTATTTTTCAAATTTGTTTATTTACATTCAAATAATTTATTCTTCTTCTTCTGTCAATTATTGTTTTAGTATAATTTTACTTTTTTTAAATTTGAGAGTTATTTGCTGTTATCTATTTGCAATGGAAGCCATGCTAAGAGTAACAGTTAGTTGTTATGTTTATAGTATGTTATTACAATATTTTTGTTATATTAATAATAAACAATATATTAGGTAATGTTTATTATATTATAATAGATGATATAAAAGCCATGATAAAATTTTCTGATTTTACTAATTTATTTAAAATATCAAAGAAAGTTGGTAAGGCAGGGGGCAAGGCCCAAATACCTGCAAATATCTATTGCACACAAAAAGGGTTTGGGGGGGGGGGTAATTGATACCTATTGAATAGGTTACTGAATATGCTCTTACCAACCCAAAAATTCCAATATAGGCTAGGATGTTGTTTACGAGTATAAATAAGTATAATATATCTATAGTTACGAATTGGTGTCTGGGGAGGAGCATGGGTCCATGAACCCTTCAAGCCTTTTGATTGTACTAACTGGAAATTACTGTTTGATTCTAATTTTAACAAGGTGGAAAATGTCAAGTTTCTACTAAAATGTGTCTGTGAAGCTTCTGTTTAACTTGACACCCTTGAAAAATGAATAAGGGAAGACCTGTCAGTCTGAATTGGCTTCTGTTCTGCGCAGTCGTTTTGAAGTTACTCAAGCAGGCTGGCCCTTGCCCGCTCGCCTATTTGGTGAAGCCATCGTTTTGGACGGCTCTATATTTCGCTTCATTTATGGGTTCACTATTTAGTGGAGCCATCGATTCTGCCCAATCGTTTTGGAGTTACTCAGTCAGGTTACCCTGGTCCACTCGCCTATTTAGTGAAGCCATCGTTTCGGATGACTTCACTTCACTATTTAGCTTCACTTATGGTTTCACTCTTTAGTGAAGCCATCGATTCTGCACAATGTTTTTGGAGTTACTCTGTCAGGTTGACCCTGGCCCACTCGCCTATTTATTGAAGACGTCGTTTTGGTTGGCTTCACTTCACTATTTGGCTTCACTTATGGTTTCACTATATAGTGAAGTCGTCGATTCTGTACAATCGTTTTAGAGTTACTCACTGAGGTTGACCCTGGCCCACTCGCCTATTTAGTGAAGCCATTCAGAGCTAGAGGTTTATTTTGGTCGAATATTTAAAACAACCCACATGTGATGAAAGAAACATTTAATGATAGTGAAAGGAAATGAGGATTGAAAACAATATTTTATTAACATTATTAAAAATTAACATTAATTAAATATTGTTTTGATTATTTGAATGTATTGTTTAGGAAAAATATGGACATAAAAATGCACATGTTATATTAGTGAGCTGATCCATAGTTTATTAATATGTTTCAAATTCCGACATCACATTTTATTTCTCCATTTTACTCTGTTAGCCAATACCACTGGCTATGACTCCTAAGAAAAGCATTTTAATATAAAATTAATGACAAAACACTGAATATTTTTGTTTCACTTGTGAAATCCTTTATCAACGGGAAAAACATAGAAAAGGCTAGCTTAAATTGAACCTGAAAAAATAAAAAGAAAAGAAAAAGCACATACGTTTTACGAAAAACAAAAGAAAGCCTAATGGAAATTCACATTTTTTACTTAATTTGATTTTATTTAAATTTATTTTGTTTGTTTTTAAAGACCTCGGGAGGCGGAGCTGAAATATTGCGGAGTTTTGTTAATTTTGTATTAAACTGTTTTTATTTTTGCATTACAAAATTTTACCCCTTATGATTTTGGTTTCAATTGTGAAATTAACTTTAAATGAACAATCAGGTCGTGAAGCAGTTGTTGATACTCTATGGGAGTTGTGCCGTCACTCTGAATAACAAATAGGACCATAACGTTCAGTGTAACAAATAAAATAACTAAATATAGGAGCATAAGTAACAAATAGGATATAGTAACAAATAGGAGCATAATCATTTCATCGAAAACTTAGCTGGGCAAGTGTGAGCTGTTGTAAAAAGATCTTATGTGAACTAGACACCCAATGTTTGTAAAAATTATTTTAAGAAATCCTAGGCTGAAACCAGTTTGCTACATATAAGGCTGTCAAATATTTAATTGAATTTACTTATGAACCGTTGTAAGCACAATAACAAATGGAGTATAAGAGAAGAAGAAAAAAGAAAAGGGAAAGACGGAAAATGTAAGAAAAGAATAAAAATTAAAAATTCATAAAATTTAAAATTTCTTTTAAGTGGTATGCATGTGATTCGCCATTTCCACAATCAATGAGAACTCACGAAATTATATCTTTCTCTTTGAAGCTAGGTTTAAAATTATCAATGGAAAGAAAAAAATTATAGATTGCTTTTATAGACTTCGAGAGGTGGAAAAAAAATATAGAAAAGAGATAGTTTATATACGTTTTACATGTGATTTGAAATATCTTTTATTTATTGAGGCACAAAGTGATCCCATGGTGCTTCTCTTTCCCCTCTAGCTTTTTAGGAGAAAGGTAGACATATGTTTAAGTGGAGTTACTCAAGTCAAGTTATAGCAACAGAGATACTAAGTGGACCTTTTCCTCCTTCAATATACCCCCCCCCTGCCCCTTTCAATACCAAGTTTCTAGTATAACGTAAGGCATGTTGCACCTTGTTTAAACCAGAATCACACAAGGATTCTCACTGTATGTGATTTGAGAACAAGGTGGGACAGTTGCCCCTTCGGACAGGTTGCATTTTGTAAACTATTTAAACCAAAAACATGTAAAAATCATATAAATAGATTATAAAATTGGATTATAGATCTCAAACCGTGACCATATAAATTTTAGAAATAACCGGGTTAGAAATAACCTTAAAACAAAAACGTATTGATATGTTTTGAATTTACATGTCAATCCGTTTTTGTTTTTATGATTATCGGATGGGAAATAAAAAAAAATTGTGACATTTTTTTTTGCTTTTCTTAAAATTTATAATTATGGAAATAGGATCTTTTGATACCCGACTAACAATATACAGTTCACTTTATGCCTGGAGAGGCTATTATTGTGTGTATATTGTACACAGAAAACATCCTCCTTGATGAATATAGAAGTATATTTCTAGTGTGGAGCATTTACATGCATAGAAGAATTAGTTTATAATAAAGGATAGACAGTATATGTTTTCGTGATTTCCTGAAGTTTTTCTTTTGAATTAGCGTAGTTACCTCTATTCAGGGGCTTTGGACAATTTGTGCGGGAGTAAAACTTGTTTTTTTTTAACTTTGATTATCTAAACTGATTGACTCCATTAATTTTGCTAGATGTATAGTTACTATTGTGTTGCACTTCTTCTTCTAGGAGCAGTTGTCTTCCTCGCCAAAAACCAGTGAAAATAAAAAGAAACATGAAAACAGGCAAATTAGGCAAAAAAAATATGGGATCAAGCTAAGACTGAAATAGACTGCATGTTGTTTATGTCAGACTGTACCAATAGAAGTATAGTTTTATTAGAATATAGAAGATATCGTGACCCCCTGTGCCCCTTCTTTTATACCCCCATCAAAGATTTCTCATCGTCTCTGTTCAGGTGTTTGGCATGTGCTGTCAACACCTATTATGTGCTTTGTGACTGTTTACCAACTCGCGGATTGTAGTGCATTTTCCATATTATGTGTATTATTTTCAATGTTATCTGGCATCTATTCAGTTAATAAGTATTTAGTTACGTCCTAGATACATATATCTAGTTTGACTAATAGCTCGGATTAGATTGAAACGCAATCTAAGTTTTATGAAGTGATTAGTCAAAATTTGAAATTTGTCTGGATGAACTTACTCTAGTACTGTTTTTGGTACTATTGTTACCATTTTTAACATGGTGTTACCGTTTTTTAGTTTTTGAAGGTTGGAGATATTGTTGTTGGACATGTGCTATGGCATCATCATGCGACCCTTGGTGTAAAAGTCTTAGCTTTAGATGGCGGAAAGAAGCGGGACTTGAGCGATTTAAATATAAAGGTAAGTACATTCATTGGCTATATTTAACTCTATTTGGCTTTAAATCTTGTAGGAACTTTTTAAATCCTGGATATGAAGTTCAATCAAAACAATTCTATCTTTGACAGTTTCGAAATTATTCAAAAATATAGATTCACAAATGAAATTACCTTCTTATAGATCTGTTTTATGTTATTTTTGGAGATCTAATTATCATAAAAACAAATGAGATATGAAAAATGTAACATTTTTAATTTAACTGAAAAAATTGCTTTTAAATTTTCGTCAAGAATCTAGCCTTGTTTATTCATTTTTCATTCATTTTTTTTTTCAGTTCAGTTTCACTTATGTTCGTGCTTTATGTGATTTTTCCTAGCACGATTGGGATGATTGGGGGGGGGGGGGGGTTGGTAACAAATTTACCTGACCCTGTTGCTCTTATTGTTCTATTTTGGATTATTTTTTCTTCTATAGTTTGCTAATTTTTTCTTTTGATGTTCTTTTCAAGCTCTTTTCTTTTATTTTTTTATTCGATAAATATAAAAAAATGTTACAATCCAAGAATAATATGGATTATTTTTTATATCAAAAGAATTATTTTACTGTAAGTTTGTTATTTTTTTGCCTTCTATCCATCCCTTTTCCATGTTATTGTTTTCTCAGTTTGTTTTTTGATTTTCGTCATATTTTCCAGATTTCATCCAGTTACTGCTATCTGCCAGTTTCGTTCCATCTTAACTGCTAGTTTTAACCTTTGTTTTTCTGACATTAATGCTGAGTTTGGAATTTTCGCTTGCTATTAGTAAACATTTGGCAAACAAACCTCATCTTCTATAAACCTCATAAACTTATCTTGAATGAAAGATCTTCCGAACTGGCAAGCAACAAACGGGACTACGGCCAGTAGAAAAAACTTATCATGTCAGCCTCCAAAGGGGCTGGAAAGGCAGCATTGTACTCTACTATTAACTAGTCACAGCGTTTACTCTAGTAAGGCAGCACAATACGAAAAGCAGCACTATATTATTTTTTTGGATTTTGTGTAAATCGTGGATATTGGCGAATAAGTCGCTTTATGCTTGCTAGGTATTTGGTTTTTATTTGGCTTTTATTGAATTTTATTCATCTTTTAATTTTTTTTCATTGTTTTTTTTTTCTCACATTGACTTTCCGTGTTTGTTTTGTTGGGTTGTTTTTTTCGGCACTTTCCTTGAATATATTATTTTGTTTCGCGCTGAAGAAGAGTGGCGTTTGTCCTCTCGAAATATTCGCTTTGTTTGTTTATTCAGTATTCTCATTTGGCCTGAAAAACCACAGATTGGATCTTTTTTTTTTAAATTGGATACGTACCTGCAACTTATTGTATTGAATATTTACGCATTTTGAAACTTCTTTTGAGCCTGAAAGCATAAGTTTTGTGTAGTAAGGGTATTTGTTTGTCTTTTGTTACGCGTTGAATAAGTAATTATAGCGATTTTTTCTGTTGAATAATTACGTATTTTTGAATGCATACGTTTGAATGCGTATTTTTGTAACATAAAACCCAGTTGTATCCTAGCTATACGGAGAAAATTGAATTGATTATTCTTTCCTTGTTAAATAAATCTCATTTAAAAGCTTGATGCTGTAATTCCGATAATACCGGTACTACATTATAAAACTAAAAATTATTATAAATAATATGGATATCGTGCAAAAAAATAAGAGCTAGAAACCCAAGATTTGGCATGGCTGATGCTAAAACAACCCAACTCATCGCAACATCAAAGCCGCCTGAGGCAAACACTGCAGAGCACGCTCATTGTCCGCACCACTCTGTTCATGGCTCCTCAATTTACTCCCTCCCATTAAGATTCTGATTCCTTATTATAAGAGTTGTTTTATTATGACTTGCTTCCCATTTTATTTGAGGACGTTGTGCTTTTTGTTTGGTACCAGCTGGATTTGTCCTTGACTTTTGCTGGTATTTCCCCCTTTTTTCGTAATCAGGCAAGTTTTTTCAGGCTCGTAGCTTTTGATGGGTGATAATTAATGAAACTTGTATATCTGGAATCAACATAATAAGCTGATTCTTATGGTGTATCTATCGATATCAAAATTCTGTTTTTTCAGAGTTTCCCTTACTACTGAGACATTATGTGACACACAACGAAAACACACTAATAGTGGTCTTTCAAATCACATAGTTAACGGGCAGAGTACGAACTCGAAGTGAGCTATGGAAGGCTTTTGATAAACTTGCTATCTCAAGGGCAACAGCGTAGATTAGCCAGATCGTTTGCACTATTGGCAGTCTCATTACTTTCCTACAGCAACCCTGGCATTGCCTCCGATCCCGATCTCGTATAATATACGCATATAGCACTAGGTATAGCACTACGGTGGGAGAACAACGTCAGAAAAAAAACCTAGAAAGAGAAAGTCAATCAGCCTAAAAAATAAAAATGAAAATGTAGAAGAACCACCCGCTGCCCTAAATTCATGCATTGCTGTGTCGTTAAATTAGTTATAGTTTCCTTGAAGGACACTTCAAGAAAGTCATCTAAATGTGAAATGGAAGAGATGGCATGTGAATTTGTTGTCTAGTGGAATTTGTTGTCTTGTTCGCCGAGTCAGGGTAAACTACGGCTTTTATGGCATACACGTTGTATATGCCAGACAGGACTTGTTACTTTTAATGTTAGAAAGATTTTATTACCGTCCTTTGAACTTCAGGACATTTCTTTAGAGGAAACCTCTGCCTTGTATGGTGTCTGTACACAGCCAAGATGTCAACTAAATCCATGTTATGATTTGTTGTCAATAAGAAGAATTGAAAGATACTGGTAGCTTAATTTTATAATTAAAAGATAAGACAACTGGGTCCATTTGCTTTTTCTTAGATATATTTTGTGAAATCCGGTTTGTTTTCAGGAAAATGATACGCTTTTATTTTAGTAGTAGGTACCCTATAACACTGTGTATTTATTGTACAATAAGTATTATCTTTTCAGGGATTTGTATCAGAAAGCAATGTACCACCCCACGAAGGAAATGAGAGAGCTTATCATCTAAATGATGTCCTCCGAATGGAAGTTGTATCAAATTTTCGTAGCAAATTACATCTGGGCTTGAAAGGTGTTCATGCACCCCCTCATGTTTTAGCTCATTACCCACTTGGAAAGATTGATGCGAAGCTGATTGATGTGGATAAAAAGCTACCTTCATATTTAGCGTAAGATTTTTTTCTTTTTTTTTTAACTTTTTAAAAATATTTTAGTTACTTCAAGATTGCTGCGAGTAGAATAGTTTAGGTCTAGGTTCATCCCCTCTACACTGTTGCTGGATCCGAAGAAAGTGTTAGGCGCGATTGAGTATTAAAAGTTGATTTAACTAAAAAAGAATAGGCATGAATCAGGGACCTACCAAGTGGGAGAGCCTCAGGGCCCAGTGGCCTTGAGGCTTCAGTAATTTTTCTTTTCATTCAACGCTTCACTTCAACGTTTCTGTAAGGGGAAATTTTGACTGCACTCAGTCATTGGTTTGGTGCTCGAAATCCCATTAGGAATCTTTCCTATTTATAAATGTGTTGGCGAATATCCGCTTAGGAAAACTGCTTTAGCTCATTACCCTTGGAAGGGTTGATGAAAAGCTATTGACATGAAAAAAGAATTTCATTCATATTTAGCGATAGATTTTTCTTAAATATATTTTTGTTTATATATATGTAATATTTAGCATGATTATTTTATACTCTTTATTTTTAATTGACTGTGTAATGAATTTAGTGATATATTAACAATTAATAATTAAATACTTAGTAAATTAAGATAATTAGTTAATTAATTTGACCAAATAGTAAATTCAATTAAGAAATTTATTTAATTGATTTTAATTTAATTTCTTAAGATTGACTCTCTGCAACAATGCTGTAATTAGAAAACTTTGAAAACACTCAGTCATTGGTTCGGTCCCCAAAATCCCTTTAAGGAGGTCTGATTCGCACAATATGTTTGTCTTCGAATATCCGATCAGGAAAACTGCTTTGTGGGTTAACTCATGATCCACTTAGTCAGATTGATGCTTCATATTTAGCGATTTTATTTTGTTTAATTTTTCTAATGTTATATATTATGTGCAATATCTTTCTATTTTCCTTAATGTTTTTATTTTTAATTAACTAAGTAATTAATTAATTGACAGTTTAATAATTAATCAATTGAAGTAAATAATCAATTAAAACAATTTGTTAATTAACATGACTAGCCAATACACATAAGTATTCTACTGAATCGTTTTTTGGTTCATTTACCCACTTCTAAGGATCTGTACAAAGCAAGCCGTGTGTTTATTTAGTATAAGATTTTCTTTTCAATAGTTAACGCGTTTTAACATTGATGAATGTGAAATATCCTGAAAGTGTTCAATCTTAAATTTAATCCGAAAAAATGCTCTTCGTAATCTTTTTGGTCCAGAAACTGTTTGTTTCGGTAGCAGATGTTACCCTAACCTTTGATTTTTCAAAAATTAAATAGAACTGTTCCTATTTTTCCTATTTACATGAATTAATTTATATCTTCTTGTTTCATTTGGGTAATCCCACCCTCTGCCTGCGTCCATGGGGGGCATTTCTGTAAAAAAAAATTGCTCGAAGAGGTTCTTAATGTATATATTTGACTTACTTTTTTTTAAAGTCTCTTGTCCCTTTTCGTGAACGCCTATGGAAATCTCTCTCGCCAGAAAAAAGAAAAGCAGTGGGTGGTATAGTTTTCAAACTACCTTCATCAGTACCTTTGGACACTAGTACACAGTTGTTAAGATCGTGGCAAGTTTGCATACCCCACTTAAAACGGTATTTTAGCATATAAAAGCATATAGTTGACTTGAACAATTATTATAAGGTGCAAAAAATGCACTTTCTTTATAATAATGTACTTTTCTACTAATTTCTCTACTTCAAGAAAGAACTCGCCGTAAGAACTACTTACTATAAGAACTACTACCGTAAGAAATTACCGAAAAACTTCTTCTTCTTCTACTACTTCTTCCGCTTCTTCTACTTCACTCTAGTTTCTTCAACTTCAAAGTGCAAAAATTGCACCTTCTTGAAGTAGAAGAAAAGTGTTGCTGTCTGTTCTTCGGTCCTGTTTTTATTTTTGTGTAAACTGTTTTCTTTGTTGAAGGAAATGTAGAAAAGTCACAAAGTAAAAAAAATGGTGGAAACGGCAAAATTGCACCTACTTTATAATTATGTACTTTTCTACTACTTCTTCTACTTCAAGAAAGAACCTACCGTAGAAAACTTACCAAAAGAACTACTTCTTCTACTGCTTCTTTTATTTCTTCTTCTAATTCAATCTACTTTTCTCTAACTTCAAGAAGATGCAAAAACTGCACCATCTTGAAGAAGTAGAAAAGTGTTGTTGTCCGTTCTTCGGTCCTGTTTTTATTTCGTGTTAACTGTTTTCTTGGTTGAAGAAAATTTAAAATTGTCACGAAGTAAAAAAAATAGATAAAATGATGGAAACAGTTTTAAGCCAACCAAGGGAATTCAAACTGTATTTTCTTATGCAAACTATACCTGTCTTCCTGGTGATCGCCCCCTCCTGACTATGTTCTAGAGTACTAACTGGTTTCACCGCCTTTTTGACTTGCTGATAGACCTATTTTGCCAGTTTTTAGGGAACTTACCAGTTTATGTGATGTGATATGCCAGTTTACGTGAACTTACCATATGAATCTCCTACTAATACCTTAACTAACGGTAAAAGATTAAAGATTCTCTACAAAAATGTTGTTCGTAAAAACACCCTAACTATGTGCAATCTTTATCATCAGGTGTGCCCACTTGCCTTTAGGCCAAAAAATCAAACGCTCTTGCGAGCATCTGAAAACCAACTGACTGACTGTAAAAATACTCAAGCATACGTCATCTGTTGCGTAGCCCTACGGCACTGTTTTCACATTGTAATTGGCTGAGTGTTAGGGACATATCACCTGTTGTATAAAATAAGATGATATTTAGATTCCGGTATATTCCCTGAGCAAAACCTGAATATCAACCAAGCATTGGAAACAATAGCCGCTATCTCAGTTTTTATTTTTGAGAATCCGTACCAGATTCAACCGAATGGGGGGAAGGGGACGTCCCTATTATCTTAATATCAGAGCATTCAATAGAAAAGGTTGTCAAATCCTAACAAAAAATAGTGATAAGATTTAATTTACCAGTTATGCTTTTATTAACGGAGGGGACGACGAAAGGGACTAAAAAATATGTTATCAACACACTTAGCAGAAGGGGGCATAAGATACGAGCGAAAATTTTGCATAAGTAAAAGAAAATGTTTTAAAAACATATTATCAGAATAATAATCTGTCGATTCTCGTGATCTGTCAGAAGTAATAGCTGAATTGTTATTTCGGTAAGGTACAGATTCGGAGATGAAGAAGTGCAACTGTGATATCTTTCGTCAAGACATATTTCAGAAGAGGAGGTCAGGTCTCAACCAGAACCGCGGTGACCAAGAGCTACTGTTATGATTGTGCTTTTTTGGAGTCAGGACTTTTTCTTTCGTTGGTATTCCTCAGATACTCATGGAACTACTCTAGGATACTTTTAGGAACCAAACCTGGTGGAAACTAAGATCCTTAGTGGTGTGTTCTGTATACTCTGCACCAGGTCAGACCTTTGCGGAAACGAGAGTAGAGGTACGGTTATAAAAATACCTTTATGAGTCTGATTGCTAGACTGGGCGGGGGAAATTCATTCAGCGAAATTGATGAACAAATACAATTATAATATAGAATAATTTGCTCGATCCGACCTATTTAAGGGATGTGCTACGTTCTAGTAACCAGGATCCATACTATAGTGCCCCGGTATTGCAAATAAAATTGATAGAGCTAGAGCTTTTGTTAGCCAATAGGACTTTTAGTTCAACAATAAGGTTTAACTCCAATCCGACATACTATTTGTTTTTTGCTCGACCACTGTAACCTGTGGGTCATAGTTGCATCTGTATTTCTTGGGACTCTAGCACCACACATCCAGCTCCCGCTCTCGTTTGGGCAAAAACAGCTTCATGGTTTTGAATAGCAGAGAGGCTAATTTGACCAGATCGGTGATAGTAAACATTTCAGAAAATTCAATAATAAGATTCAGTGCTAGTGCTGGTTTAACACGACAGCCGTCTTGTTTTGGTGTTTGTTTATGTGCTTTAATATGTTCTAAGTTTAATTTTGAATGGAGTCAAACAAATGTGCTTCTAAGGAAAGGATTTTCGTGAGATTTTAACCTTATTTTTAGAGAAAATCTTTGTGGCCGAATAAAGCTAAGAGTCGTTCAATTTTTTGACGCTAAAATTTCTAAATTACAAGAAGCGGAGATGATCTGAAGATATTCAGCCAAACTTGGCTGAAACTTGGTTGAATGAAATATAATAACAGGTGACTTAGTCGCACTTATTTAATGCTGAAACACGGTGTTTGGGGAGGGGTACAGAAAACTAAGCCTCCAGATAAATTTGCTGGATGGAAGCCAAATATAGTTTGGAGTAAGAGGTGATGTCCTCAATTCTGGGTTCTGGTGTTTGTTAATGTAATCTAATGATGTGCTATGCTGATGTGCTTCAGCTGTGGTTTCTAGTTAATGTGCTTTGTTGTAGTAAATTTGTCATTTGGAGGTGATGCTTTTGGTGAAATGACGGTGGTCCCGAAAGTCTTAGGAATCCTTATCCTTTTCTTTTTTATTAGATATCCTGTTCTTTTGTTAGATTTGTAAGGATTAAATGTCCTTTTATTTTGTATTAGTCCTTATTTTATAATATCTTAGGAATCCTTATCCTTTTCTTTTTTATTAGATATTCTGTTCTTTTGCTAAATTTTTAAGGATTAGATGTCCTTTTCTTTTGTATTAGTCCTTATTTTAGAGAAGATCCTTGTGACTATATCAAGTTAAGACGCTAAGACCTCTAGATTATAAGAAGTGGACCTTTTGAGAATGGCTTGTGAACGGCCAATTTGCTTGTCTTTGATATCATTTTACTAATCAATAGCTTTCTCAGCAATAACAATGATTTTTCAACTCTAGGTATGACACAAAGAGACGAAAAGGGTGGACCTTTGACGATGCATTTGAGGATTCGCCGGAATGGGAGAATCCGGAGTCAATGTCAATTCTAGCCAAAAGCCTAGGAATAGTTTCTACTGGATCCCTTAAAGAAACCTATACCCATATGATGGGATTGAGGTAAGTAACTACTGCTACTACTACTAACCTGCGGAGTCACTATCAGACTATATGAGAATATATATATATATATATATATATATATATATATATATATATATATATATATATATATATATATATATATATATATATATATATATATATATATATATATATATATATATCATGAAAAGAGAAATCACCAATGCTACAGCACAAACACAAAAAAAAAAAAAAAAAAAAAAAGAGACAGAAGGAGAAAAGAAAGACTGATTTCCTAAATTAGTGATTAATATAGACACGCACTTGAATGAGGCCTTAACCCTACTCATCCATACAATCACATAGGTCAAACAGCATAGCCACACACAATCAACCATAAAGAATAATCCATGGACAGGCAGTCATGTCGTCAATAAGTATAAGTCGTCATTTACCAAACAATAGAAAAAATAATATAGACAAATAATTCAGAGGCAACACCCAACATAAGGGCTCATCAGGAGAATACACTGGCCTATATAGGGTTTCGCCACTCTAAATTCTCTACCCAGCACAGTGTTGTGGCTACCACAGAATATCCATGGCATCCCCACGTCAGGTATCACCCCCAAAATACATGTCTATGAAAAAAAAAAAAACAGCAAATGTAAAACAACCAAGTAAAACCAAAACAAGCTTATCCTGTTAATATATCCCTCCCTTTAGCATCAATAGGTAAACTAAATATTATAAATTTTACCAAATCACAAATATTAACACATTGCAAAAAACCTGGATGAACTAAACAATTATAGAATTCATCATTACCATGTGGCTAATTTTTTAGAACATCCGCTCAATTAGAAACACAATTCAAAATAAATGGCGCTGTGACAACATTTCTCGAACCTCCGATATATATATATATATATATATATATATATATATATATATATATATATATATATATATATATATATATATATATATATATATATATTTATATATGTATAAATATTTATATATATATATTTATATATATATATATATATATATATATATATATATATATATATATATATATATATATATATATATATATATATATATATATATATTTATATATATTATGTAATGAATTGCGTTTTTATAATATGTTGAAAATACATATATTTTAGTATAATATAGTCAGTATCAGACTAAATTAGAATATATATATATATATATATATATATATATATATATATATATATATATATATATATATATATATTCTCCGAAGTTTCTATGACCATGAGGTGGAGATGGGGACGAGGAAGGGGCAGGTGCCCCTCCTATGCGGAATAAATTTTGCTCATTTTAGGGTTTAATGTTACTCTTTACTTTCATAATAACAGCGTAGACTAGAAATTTTTTGCGGGAATCAAGAAGGATTAAATATTAGCTTCTAATGCCCGCTGAAAAAAAAATAGACCCCCCCCCAAGCAAAAGTCCTGGATACTGCGTTTGGGATCATCTATTAATTTCTACCTCCGCTCTCCCCTCGTCTCTCCATTCTGTATTTATCTGAAGGTTCAATGAGAGTTGGGGTGTTTTGGCATTAGGATTCACTCTTTGAAACATCTTCCTCCCTCCCTAACTACAAAAGAATAAAGAACCCCATTGTAGAAGTCTATGGCCTTGTAGGCAAACGTTTGAAATTGTGTTTTTTTTTTTGCCAAAGAACGATCGTGGATAAAACAACAGCAAGCAAAGAACAGGGAATTTACCCAAGACAAAACCTTAAAAATATTTCGTCTGTATATTCACGAGCCGTCCACAGTAAACTATGTATATAAACTATAAAGCTTATAATAAAGTGAGATCTTTAAAACTAAAATTGAAAAATTAAAACAGTCCCAAGCTCGTTGGTAGCTCACGTCATATCTTGGTTATGCCTGGGCTTGATTTGAAAAATGATCAGTAAGTAAATTAAAAAAAAAAAATTCAACTAAAAGTAAGAAGTAATATTAAAACTTAAAACAAACAGAAATTATTCTGTATATGAGGGGGACACTCTCTCCCCAAAGTCTTACTCTTTATGCTAAAGTTGGACTCTTTATCTAAATTCTTTAAAACGATAATTTTTAATCTTTAAATCTTCGGACTTTTCTAAACAAAATGGCTATCTCAAAATACCAGTCGGACGCGTTTGAGGAAAAAAGTGTGGCGGGTGGCTTGTTGCCCCCCAATCACTTCTGAATTTTAAAAAGGGCAATAAAACTTTTAATTTGCAATCGTTGGAGCCCCCTTTGAAGTTTACACGACCACCCATTCCATATGAAGCGCCTCTGGAAAAAGATAAATAAATATTAATACATTAAACCTTGTGACCCTTTACTATAGGCAATGTTATAGGATTGCCTCTGACTTGAACAGATGAGTATAACTTTTAATTTCCCTTCTAATGAACATCCTGAACCCTCCAGGGGGAATATGGCGGATTTTTCGCGGGGGGTAAACGCCGGCTCCCATAAAATTCATCAATGAATCTCTTCTTAGAAGAGAAAATCCGCTTCCTTGCAATATTAAAGAGTTAATCTCTCTCTCTCTCTCTCTCTCTCTCTCTCTCTCTCTCTCTCTCTCTCTCTCTCTCTCTCTCTCTCTCTCTCTCTCTCTCTCTCTCTCTCTCTCTCTCTCTCTCTCTCTCTCTCTCTCTCTCTCTCTCTCTCTCTCTCTCTCTTCCTCTCTCTCTCTCTCTCTCTCCTAGGTTAATGAACTTAGTAAGATAATAGTTCTTACTAGGCCCTTAACATTCTTTAGGAGTACATGTAACCAATTTGATTTCATACATCGAATAAAAAAGAAAATAAATAAAATAAAAGTAAGCAAACCGAATTTTTTTAATTTTAAGGTTTTTTTGTGATTTTTTGTGTTCAAATTTTGTTAATAAATGAAAATAGTGCTAATAAGTGAAAATTTTCTTTAAATTCGGCCTAAAAATTTTAGACAGGGAGGAGGGTGCTAACCGAGATTTCGCTCCGGGTGCAGTAGGCTATAAATGCCACTGGGTTAAGGCCGTGATTAAGTGAACTTGAAAATATCGAGCTTCAAAATTGAAGTGAGGTTAGCCTTCTGTCTTTTAATTCTCTAGAGACCGTTGGTTGTCAAAACTTCAAATAGCACCAATTATCAAGTCTTGTCATAGGTTTTGATTGACAGCTTCCTTTGGTGAGATGTTTCAGCCGAGAAATAGTAATATATTTGGTTGGGTAAAAATAAAATTTTATTATTTAAAGTAAAATAAAAATTTTAAATTTTAAGATTTAAATTTTTTTTTAAAATCCTTTTTTTTTAATTTTTTACTTAAAATTTAAGTAAAAATAAATTTTATTAGTTAAAGATATACGCAACTTACAAATTAGCTTACGTAAAGAAACTTCTGTATTCTCATACTTTTATTGCATATATGAGGGGGTTCACCCCCTCGTCAGTACCTCACTCTTCACGCTAAAGCTTAAATTTTGTCCCAATTTCTTAAGAATGACCCCTGAATAACAAAAGCCGTAGAATAAATAGTTGAAATTTCTAAAAATACTTTAACGTAAAGAGCGAGGTATTAGGAGGTGAGCCCCTCATATGCGTAATAATTTCTGTTCCTTTTAACAGAAATTATTATGGAATATTTACAGGAATTAATATTTACAAGAAAATAATAACAGGGATATTCTGTTCCTTTCAGTTGAAAAACTTTGCCATATTTATTTTTTCATTGTTTTTTTTTTAAATAATGCTAGAAAATCCTGCGCTCCCTTCATTGAAATTTTCTTCCCCGATGACAAATTCCTCCGTGAAAAGTTCCCCCAACATATCCCCCTCTTCTCAACCCCTGCCCCCAACCAAATGAAAACGCCCCAGAAAACGTCTGTACACTTCCCAATAATCATTACTATATGTAAGCACTGGTCAGTGTTAGTAACCTGTAGCCCCTCCCACGGGGACTGTGGGGGAGTAGGTCATCCCAAACGGCATAGTTGTAAGGATTGTCGACTACGCTGAATAAAATGGCTATCTCAGAATTTTGATCCGGTGACTTTGGGAAAATAATTAGAGTGCGACGGGGGCCTAGGCGCCCTCCGATTTTTTTGGTCACTTAAAAAGGGCACTAGAACTTTTCATTTCCGTTAGAATGAACCCTATCGCAACATTCTAGGACCACTGGGTCGATAAGATCACCCCTGGAAAAAAACAACAAAAAAAATAAAATAAAATAAACACGTATCCGTGATCTGCCTTCTGACAAAAAATACAAAATTCCACATTTTTAAACAGTTCGTGGTAACGAACTGTAGTAAGGAGCGACTAGGCTCAGTTGTAACGAAACTCTAAAAAAATGGAATTTTGATACCAATAGTTATATCAAAAGAATGGCATTTTAATGCTGATTTTAAATATATAAGTTTCATCAAGAATAGTCTTACCCATCAAAAATTACGAGCCTGAAAATATTTGCCTCATTTTAGAAAATAGGGGGAAACACCCCCTAAAAGTCATACGATCTTAACGAAAATCACACCATCTGATTCAGCGTAACAGAGAACCTTGTTGTAGAAGTTTCAAGCCCCAATCTATAAAAATGTGGAATTTCGCATTTTGTGCCAGAAGACAAATCACGGATGCGTCTTTATTTGTTTTGTTTTTTTTCCAGGGGTGATGGGAAATTGGAGGGCACCTAGGCTCCCTCCCACGGTCATTTTTCCCCAAAGTTACCGGATCAAAATTCTGAGATAGCCATTTTATTCACCATAGTCGAAAAACCCAATAACTATGTCTTTGGGGACGACTTGCTCCCCCGCAGTCCCCGTGGGAGGGGCTGCAAGTTACAATCTTTGACCTGTGTGTACATATAGTAATGGTTACTAAGAAATGTACAGGTGTTTTCAGGGGGATTTTTTTGGTTTGGGGGGGGGGATATTTGAGGGGAGATGGTTACCGGGGAGGATTTTTCCATGAGGAACTTCTCATGGGGGAAGAGACTTTCAATGGAGGGGGTGCAGGATTTTCTAGCATTATTTTTAAAAAAAAAACAAAGAAAAAATAAACATGAAAAGTTTTTTTTTCTACTGAAAGTGAGAAGCAGCATTAAAACTTAAAACGAACAGAAATTATTACGCATATAAGGGGTCTACCTCCTCGTAATACCTCGCTCTTTACGCTAAAGCATTTTTAGTGATTTCAACTATTTATTCTACGGCCTTTGTGATTCAGGGGTCATTCTTAACGAATTGGGACAAAATTTAAGCTTTATTATCAAGAGCGAGGTATCAACGAGGGGTGAGCCCCCTCATATACGCGATAAAAATATACGAATATTGAAGTTCGCTACGTAATTTAATTCGTAAGTTACGTATATTTTTTACTTACGAAGACGTTCGTAAAAATAATAAGTAAATGATGCCTTTTTAAGTAATCAAAAATAGGAGGGCAACTAGGCCTCCTCCCTCGCTCCTTTTTTCTCAAAATCTTCCGATGAAAACTGTGAAAAAGCCATTTAGCCTCAAAAAATTAATATGCAAATTTCGTTTTAATTATTTATATGTGGAGAGCCAAGATCAAACCGTGCATTAATTCACAGACGTCCAGAAATAAAAAAAAAAAAAAAAGTTTGTTTAAATGAAAGTAAGGAGCGACATTAAAACTTAAAACGAACAGAAATTACTCCGTATATGAAAGGGGCTTTTCTTCCTCAACGCCCCACTCTTTACGCTAAAGCTTGACTCTTTCTCTTAACTCTACATTTTAAAACAGTAAAAAACTTTAGCGTAAAAAGCGGGGCGTTGAAGAGAAAAAGCCCCTTTCATATACGGAGTAATTTCTGATCGTTTTAAGTTTTAATGTCGCTCCTTACTTTCACTTAAAAAAACTTGTTTTTTTTTTTGTTTAATTCTAGATAGGAGCTTGAAACTACAGTAGGATTCTCTGATACGCTGAATCTGGTGGTGTAAATTTCGTTAAGGTTCTATGATTTTTACGGGTTGTTTCCTCCTCACCTGTGCTTCCAAACTTAAGTCTCTAGATCGTGCACGAAAAATGCAGGATCAAAAATCCATCGGCAATCCTTCAATTCGTCGCAATCCAAGTTTCTACCACCAGTCACGATCCGGTAGGGCAATGGGGAAGAAGCTACGGGTTCTGCTCCGCCTCAAGGTTTGTCGCTTGACCTAAATCTCTTGACTTGTCTAGTTCTTCAGCGTACCGCATTATTAGGTATTTTGGATATTTACATCTACCAAGCTCCAAATACTTTTTACAAAGGCGCTGTCTATGTGTGGTAACACTTTTAAGATGTATACCTCGCTTTGATTTAATTTTCCCCATGATTTCGGCTTTGTTTGCACAACTTTACTGAAGGCTCCTGACTATTTCTCATTTCTAGGTTTCTTCATTGCATTGAAATAATTTATGAAAATTTCACACTCTATTAACAAGCAGCTGATTATACCAGCTTGTCATTTTGGTCTCTTGGGGGTATTATCGGCGATCTGAAACGATTCTTTCTGGCAACCGACTTGTAAAAATTTCAGGTAGCTGAAAATATTCTAGGGGACTGTTAGAAAACAGGAAAATAAATCGAAAAATGGTTCCAATCATCTTACAGGTTATTGTCTTCTGCTCATGATAGTACCGATTTGCGAAAAAGACCTAGACATTTTCTAAGATTTCTAAGCAATTAGAGAAAATAGAGCAAAATCCTTTCAAACATTTTGTAGCATCTTCAAGAAGCTATGGCCTGATATTAAAAGCGGCATCTTCCGCCAATGAATACTTGAGTACTTTTTAAAAATAAATTTTCAATTTAACATGGGATTTTCGAGTTCCATCAGTTCACTTAATCACGGCCTTAAGTAAAAATTATCATTATCAGTTATTTGTTTGTTTTGGTGCAATAGCGCATGACTTCATTCTCCATTAAATAAAAAAAATATTTTGTTAAAAAATTTAATCACATAATTTAAATTAGTGATGTCGAATGGGTCCCACTTTAAGAAGGTATGAGGACCGCATTATGTGTTTTTTTTATTTGATTGTTTTTTTTGTTAATCTTTTGGTTCCTCAACAGTGTTATTCCTAGAGGGGAGAAATTATGATTAATAGGATTTTTTTTTTGGATAATTTTACTGTAAGTGGGAATGTACTGATTTAATTTTATGATAAATGGAACTGAACTGAATAGAAAATAATGTTAATTTGTATTAAAAATGCTATGTCCAGAGAAAGAAATGGTGCTGACCTTGATTAATATTCCTAATTAATTTTTGCACAAAAACTGGTTTGATTAATTTTGCAATTATTACAAATGATCAATAATGACACAAAAGTCGAAGAGATAAAACGACACGTCGACTCTCTATACAGTATCTTGAGTTAGAATTATAAACATGTCCAATATGTCCTTTAGTCTTTTTGTTATGTTTTTTGAGAACGATGAATTCTGTATAAGTTGCCATATAAATGTCGCACGTTAATGTTTTTCTCTCTTCTTTTCCCTCTCCCTCTCACCCTATTACTTTACCTTTATCACGCGCTTAATGTCTTACATGTGATATATCTCCTATCTCTTCTTTTTTTTTCTATTATTTCCTTTTCAGTGCTATTTCGGCATCGGACATGCCCTCAAATGTAAGCTAGGCTCAAGCAGTCAAATGGGTTATTTCACATTTGGCTTTCAATGGGCTATATATTTTCAGTGCTGTCTCGCCACTGGATATGCCCTTAAAATTACACAAGGCTCAAGCAGTCAAATGGATTATTTCTCCTTTGGCTCCTAAAGAACTATTAATTTTTAGTGCTGTTTCGCCATGGATATACACCCAAATGTACGCAAGACTCAAACAGTAAAAGGGGCTATTTCACCCCTGGCTATTACTTTGGCTATATATTTTCAGTGCTGTCTCACCATTTGATTTGCCCTCAAATTCAAACAAAGCTCAAGCAGTCAAATGGACTATTTGTCCTTTGGCTCCTAAAGGACTATTAATTTTTAGTGCTGTTTCCCCATTGGATATGCACCCAAATGTACGCAAGGCTCAAGCAGTAAAATGGGCTATTCCACCCATGGCTATTATTTTGGCTGTATATTTTCAGTGCTGTTTCGCCATTGGATATGCCCCCAAACATACGCAAGGCTCTAGCAATAAAATGGGTTTTTCACCATTGGCTATTAATTACGCTATATTTTTTTAGTGCTGTTTCGCCATTAGGTATGTCCCTAAATGTACCCATGGTTCAAGCAGTAAAATGGGCTATTTTATTCTTGGCTATTAATTGGGCTATATATTTTCAGTGCTATTTCACCATTGGATATGGCTCCAAATCTGCGCAAGATTCAAGCAGTCAAATGGGCTCATAAACATGTCGCCGAAGGGATCGCGTATTTCAAGAAAGGCAACGAAACTGAAGCTTTTCAGTGTTTGAACAAAGCCTTGCAAATTGATCCTTGCAATGTTGAGGGGTCAGTGGCTCGAGGAGCATTGTAAGTTCTTTTTATTGTTAACAAATTGCTCGACAAACTTGTGAGTATAAAGTTGTGTTTGTAAAGTTATCTCTAAACCACATGGAGTTTCAATAAGCGACGTCCAACTTTATTCGGTGACAACTTTTCTAATTTGAGCCCTGTTTTCAGGCCACCCATATCCAACACGGAGTTTGACACGGATTTTGCAGGCTATCGTTTTAAGTACCGTGTTCAGCACGGACGAGTGTCTTTTCAGAACCCTTGTTCAACCATGCTATTCTAGAGCATTATGATTTTGAGGAACCTGTGTCCAATACGCTTGGAACCCATAAGATAAAAACGCTTTTAAGTTTTGATGCGTTCGACACGGAGAACCTGAAAACGGTTTTTGCTGAACCTGCTCAAAACACGCTTCAAACTCAGTACCTGAAAACACAAATTTGATAAATGGTACATGCGTGTAAGATGTGCAACGGTTACCTGTGCTCGTCGCCAAAGAAATTGGATCTTTCTCTTTGGACCTTTCTATTTTTTTTTAATATCGACTTTTCTTACTTCAACCTCTGCAAAATTAGGAATTATCTCGAATCCTCGACCCAGTTGAATGCTTCTAATTCTTAGGTCTGCTTACTTTTTGCTTAAAATTCAATTTAAAATTGCCTTAATTCGCCATACTTACTTTCAAACAGTTCGTGGTAACGAACTGTAAGTAAAGAGTGATGTGGCTCAATAGTAACCGAAAGATCTTTTTTTTTACCCGAAGAAAGATCACGGGTGCGTGTTTATTTGTTTTTTTCTCCATGGGTGATCAAATCGAACTATTGATCGTAGTAGACCGGAGGAGGGCTCATTAATCAAAAGTTCTAGTGCCTTTTTTAAGTGACAGAAAATATTGAAGGGCAGTTAGGCCCCCTGCTATGCGTATTTTTTTCCTCAAAATCAACTGGTAAAAATTTTGAGATTGCCATTTTGTTCAACATAGTTGAGAAATCTAATAATTGTCTTCGAGGAGGAATTAACCATCCACAGTCCCCAGGGGGAAGGGCCACAAGTTATGAGCTTCATCCATTGTTTGTAT
The DNA here is from genome assembly GCF_032884065.1 of Artemia franciscana. Classification (NCBI taxonomy): domain Eukaryota; kingdom Metazoa; phylum Arthropoda; class Branchiopoda; order Anostraca; family Artemiidae; genus Artemia; species Artemia franciscana. The sequence continues at coordinate 3,635,127 of NC_088878.1, read as the reverse complement.
CTAGTATTAGTTATTGGGAAGTATATAGACGTTTTCTGGTTGGGAGGGGGGATGCGTCGGAGGATTTTTCCATAGAATATTTTTTCATGGGGGAAGGGAATTTTCCATGAAAGAGGAGCCGGATTTTTTTCTGTATTGTTTAAAAACGATCAGAAATTAAATAAGAAAAACAAGTTTTTTCAACGAACAGAAATCGTCATGTATATTAGGGGGTTCGCCCCTTAGTCAATAGCTCGCTCTTTACGCTAAAGTGTTTTTTAGTAGTTTCGAAAGAGCTATTTATTTTAACTTAAACGGCCTTTATGATGCAGGAGTCATTTTTAAAGAATTGGGACAAACTTCGAATTTTAAGTCCCTTACGTAAGTAACTTTGTTAAGTTACGTAAGTAAATAAGTTCCTAACGTTGCAACCAAAATTACAGAACTGTTGGACGGTATTTTTTACAAAAGGATTGAGTTACTTTCTTCCCGTTTCAGAGTTAACTTACCAAACAAAATAATGATTCCGCTTATTTATAGAGGAAAGATGTACTTAATTTCTGAAATCAGACGAAACACAAATCCTTACCCATATACAGGAACGCACTTCAGAAGCTCATAGATACTTTGCTACTGAGGTTGACACAGCAAACAAAATGCAGTAAGATGGAACGTGAAAATGGCTCATAAGTTGACACTATATTCGTAAACAACAATCACAAGCCAAAAAAAAAATCAAATTTTAAATTACAAAAAAATTAACATCATAATAAGAATCGTTTGCACAAAATTAAATACTAGATTTAATACTAGAGCAGAAAGACAAAAAAGAGAATGGTAAAGGCAAATGATCTAATAGCTAGTGTCAAGTGATTTTTGCTTAGGATTTCTTCTGTATGAACAAGAAAGTAAAGTGATGTTGCTTTTTTTCTTGTTTCTTTTTGAAAGTCCCTAAATAGCGCTTTTTCTATGCAAATTCCACATCAATATAAAATATGGCCGAAGCCCACCTTGGATTTTCTATCAGAAAAAACGACATAAATAACAATTTAATGACATCTAGTAAAAAGACGTGTTGCCTTTTTGCTAGATGTCTCGATATTTTGATTTTTGTAGTCTATGTCCTGTCACATTGTTCCAAAATTATTGTATAAATATTCACGTTTTCCGGCTTAAATAATTTAGCTTGTATTTTTCAATTATCAGTGTACACACAGAACAACAAAACTACACTTTGTGTGAGTGAGTTCAATAAAAGGGCTTGTGAAAAGTCTTGAGTTGTTAATTTTCTTCTTTAATATTGGCTAAATGTAAGCTGAATCAAACATTTCGTGGTAACAAACTGTAAGTAAGGAGTGACCCGGCTCAATAGTAACAGAACTGTAAAAAGCAATACCAATAGACATATCTAAAGACAAATAGACATACCAAAAGAATCGGCTTATTATTCTGATTCCAAATATATAAATTTCATTAAGTTTAGTCTTACCCATCAAAGGCTACGAGCCTTAGAAAATTTGTCGGATTTTTTAAAAAAGGGGGATATACCCTTTAAATAAATGAATTTTACTGAAAACCACACCACGAGATTCAGTGTATCAGAGAACCCTATTCTAGAGGTTTCAACCTCCTATCTGCAAACAAGTGTTATTTTTTTACCAAGAAATATCACGGAAATATCATCGGGACAGGAATATCGGGACAGGATCGGGAAATAACAAGTGTTATTTTTTACCAAGAAATATCACGGAAACATGTTTTTTTTAAGGGGTAATCGTATTGACCCAGTGGTTCTTGAATATCGGGACAGGATTCACTTCAACAGAAAATCAAAGTTCTTGTGCCCTTTTTAAGTGACCAAAAAGACTGGAGGGCAGCTAGGCCCCCCTCCCACCCTCCTTTATTTCTCAAAATCGTCCACACCACTGAAAACCACACCACGAGATTCAGTGTATCAGAGAACCCTATTCTAGAGGTTTCAACCTCCTATCTGCAAACAAGTGTTATTTTTTACCAAGAAATATCACGGAAACATGTTTTTTTTAAGGGGTAATCGTATTGACCCAGTGGTTCTTGAATATCGGGACAGGATTCACTTCAACAGAAAATCAAAGTTCTTGTGCCCTTTTTAAGTGACCAAAAAGACTGGAGGGCAGCTAGGCCCCCCTCCCACCCTCCTTTATTTCTCAAAATCGTCCGATCAAAATTTTGAGATTGCCATTTTGTTCAGCATAGTTGAAAGGTCGAATAATTATGCCTTTGGAGATAACATTACCCCCCCAGAGCCCCTGGAAAAACATCTTAAGTAATAAAATTTGCCCATTGTTTACGTATAGTATTTTTATTTGGAAGTATGCATGCATTTTTCGGTTGGGGAGGATTTTCTGATAGGATCTTCCACGGGAAAAATTTTCCTTGGAGAGAAAAGTTTTCGGGGGTGATTTTTTCAGGGTAAATTTTGCACTGAGGGAATTATCCAGGATTTCTATACGAAATTTATCTTATGTCTTGCTTTCACTTTCCTGACTCAATTTTATGCGTAAAGATATCAAGAGCAATTGTCCGCGGTAACTTTTCACCAGGATTGAATTGTCTAGAGAATATATATGTGGGGAGAAGAGATTTTTCCGTGGGGGTGGAGTCAGATTTCCTGGCATCATTTAAAATATGGTCAGGAATTGAATGAAGAAGCAAGATTTTTCAACTGAAATTAAAAAGCAACATCAAAACTTAAAATTTAGTATGAAGCGCGAGGTGCTGAGGAGGGGGCTTCCTATTGTTCTAATTAAACGACCCTTGTGTTTCAGGAGTCGTTCTTAAAGAAATGGGACACAATTCAAGCTTTAGCGTAAAGAGCGAGGTGTTGAGGAGGGAGCAATCCCCTTCATACACGTAATAGTTTCTGTTCGTTTTACGGTTTAATGCTGTTACTTACATTCAGTTAAAACAATTTCAGTTAAGAAATCTAACCCCACCTCCTTGGAAAAATCTCCCTACCCACGGAAATTTCATCTAGATAATTCAATCCTGGTGAAAATTTACCCCGGACAATTACCTTAACAATTCCACGCGTAAAATTGAGACAGAAAAGCGAAAGCGAAACATTTAAATAGAATTTTATATAAGGCTTGTGAAAAATTCCCCTGTGTGTAATTTTTTCTGACAAGTTCACCCCCTGGAAACTTCCCTCCCCATAGAAAATTTCTCTATGGAAAAACCCCCAGCAAAAAATTCTCCCTCCCACACCAGAAAATGTGTACATACTTCACAATAACAAATACTATGTGTAAAAAATAGGCACATTTTACCTTTCTCCTGGGACTGTGGGGGGGGGTGTCGTGTTATAGCCAAAGGAATAGTTATTGGAATAGTCTTTCAAAGATGATGGGGAGGAGGCCAGGTTGCCCTCCAATCTTTTTGGTCACTTAAAAAAGGTAATAGACGTAAATAGCAACGAAGACCACATTGTCTTTCCATATTAAACAAATTCAACTTTGAAACAATACTTAGAAACAATACAGATAAATAGATTAACCACATGTAACAATTCTGGCCATACAATTTGTTTATTCGCCCACAGGCTTTCTCATAGTTTTGATCGAATGATTTTGAGAAAAAAAGGAGCGGGAGAGGAAGCCTAATTGCCCTCAGATTTTTTGGTTACTTAAAAAGGCAACTAGAACTTTTAATTTTTTACAAATGTTTTTATTAGTAAACGATATACATAACTTATAAATTAGCTTACGTAACGAACTTTTGTACGAATTTTGTAACGAACTTACGTACTCTCATGTTTTTATTACATATAAGAGGGAGTTCACCCCCTCGTCAATACCTCGCTCTTTACACTAAAGCTTAAATGTTGTCCCAATTCATTAAAAATGACCCCTGAATCACAAAATCTGTAGAATAAGTAGTTGAAATTACTAAAAATACTTTATCGTAAAGAGCGGGGTATTAGGAGGAGGTGAGCCCCTCATATGCGTAATAATTTCTGTTCGTTTTAAGTTTTATTGCTGCTCCTTACTTCCTGCTGAAAAAACTTTTTCATATTTATTTTTTCATTGTTTATTTTAAATAATGCTAGAAAATCCTGCGCTCCCTTCATGAAAATTTTCTTCCCCCATGACATATTCCTCGATGGAAAGTTCCCCCTCTTCTCAACCCCTCGCCCAACCAAAAAATCCCCCTGAAAACGTCTGTACACTTCCCAATTACCATTACTGTATGTAAGCCCTGGTCAAAGTTTGTAACTTGTAGCCCCTCCCATGGAGACTGTGGGGTACTAAGTCGTCCCCAAAGACATAGTTATAAGGTTTTTCGACTACGCTGAATAAAATGGCTATCTCAGAATTTTGATCCGTTGACTTTGGGAAAATGATTAGCGGGGGAGGGGGCCTAGGTGCCCTCCAATTTTTGTGGTCACTTAAAAAGGGCACTAGAACTTTTCGTTTCCGCTAGAATGAGCCCTTTCGCAACATTCTAGGACCACTTGGTCGATACGATCGCCCCTGGGAAAAAAACAAAACAAAAACAAACAAACAAATAAACACGCATCCGTGATCTGCCTTCTGGCAAAAAATACAAAATTCCACATTTTTGGAGATATGAGCTTGAAACTTTTTAAAATAGGGCTCTCTGATACGCTGAATCTGATGGTGTGATTTTTGTTAAGATTCTATGACTTTTAGGGGATGTTTCCTCCTATTTTCTAAAATAAGTCAAATTTTCTCAGGCTCGTAACTTTTGATGGGTTAGACTAAACTTGATGAAACTCATATATCTAAAATCAGCATTAAAATAAGATTCTTTTGATGTAGCTATTGGTATCAAAATTTCATTTTAGAGTTTTGGTTACTAATGAGCCCGGCCGCTCCTTACTACAGTTCGTTACCACGAACTGCTTGATATTATTGTTTATTTTGAGACTAATTTCGATTGATTCCCAAACTAACTGTTTTATCCCCAAATCGTTGCTAATGAGAGAAGATTGATGTAATTTCACTTTGGAATTATGGGGAAATTGAACTTCGGGGTTTCTTAGATCATCTTAATATTATGACAGAAATTTGCTGTTTACTACGAACTGTTTGATGTGAAAGAAGAAAATTTACAATTCAAGACTGGATGAACCCTATCATTGAAATTTTTCAGTCAAATCTAGTGAATGAATGGGAATGACGATCGCTTTCTATATGATCGAAATATCCAGATTTTTGGATCTGTTTCCTCTGTTTAATAAATAGACTTCTCCCCATTTCGACGTTTGTTTGTTAGTTTTATGCTCGACATAGAGGCCTTGAATTTGGATTCAGTCATCCGGCACTAAAAGTATCCCTTTTTCGTTTGTTTTGACATTTCGGTCCCAAAATGTTTTGGCAACCCTCATTTAGTTATGCTTGTAATTGTCCCATGTTTGTAAGCCATGTTCAATATATTTTTGTGTGCCATTTATTACTTACAATTAAATAAACTGAATAAGGGAATGAATTTCTAGATATGCAAATCATGCAAATTTCGACAAGGCCGTTGAAGATTTCATGACTGCTTTGAATGAAAATCCTTTTCATGCCAATGCTCAGAAGTACCTTGCTGAAACCCTTTGCGCTCAAGGAAAACAGTAAGTTTTTAAAATTTAGCCATTCTTGTATAATAACACTATAGTCGTTGGAGAGTTTAGTATAAAAAAAGGAAAACAGTAAGTTTTTAAAATTTAGCCATTCTTGTATAATAAAACTATAGTTGTTGGAGAGTTTAGTATAAAAATTAGAACTAATGACTATAGTAGGGGTTAACTAACTTTTAGAGTATCTTGTGGTGTAGAAGGTAGTAAATTGGTCTGTGTGACAATCCCTTGACGCTCGAGGGAAACAGAAAGTATTATAGAATAAAGCTGGTGTTGTATAGTATCTTTATGTTGTTTTCGCATCTACCTGATGCGAAAACCCATCAGGTAGAAAACAAGAAGAAAGAGGATTAATAGTAAAAAAAGAACAAAAGAAAAAAATAAATACTTCAAAATACATCACAACTTCAATAGATAACTCTATCCTATACTGATGTCCATAAATGGTTCAGTTTTGGATAATCGAGAATTATACGTTGAAGTTTGCTGTTCAATGGTAGTAATTGTGTCAAAAGTCTTAGAATTTCCAAACAAGACTAGAATCGTGGACCCATATGGGGACACGTAAAATATATTTCATGAAATGAAAGAAGAGCGAAGTTTTGACTCGTCTGAACATGTGAATAATTTCCAAAAAGGTGCAACGTACAGGAAAGGTGGTAAGGAACATAATTGAAAAGTTTTGAAAGAAGACGATGGTCAAAGTGTATCTTGTTCGTGAAAAAAGGATGCATACGAAAACGGAACTCGAGGTTCAGTGTGAGTTTTTAGAAGTTGCTGTATAAGCTTTATCGACGAGCCAATTGATAGACCAATGTAAATAAAGCGATTGGCTGGCTTGATCCTGCAGTTCCCGAGAGGAAGTCAGCTTGTGGCTCTTGCTTCAAGTTCAAAAAATGACTTCTAGCTTTTGGAAATTGAAATACTTCTGACTTTCGGGAAGACTTCTTACTTACGGGTATTGAAAGACTGTTGACTTTCGGGAAAGACTTTTGACTTTCTGGAATTTAAAGACTTATGACTTTCTGGTATTGAAAGACTTCTGACTTTTAGGTATTGAAGACTGTTGACATTTGGGGAAGACTTTTGACTTTCGGGTATGGAACTGGAGGCCGAGCATCACATATTAGGGTTGTAGGGAAGTAAGAGCCTTGCTAATGTGCTGATAGTACAACTTAAATTCAGGATATTGTTGACATAACAGAAGAGCGACAAACTAAGACCGGTAAAGATTAAAGACAACGGTACCTTTCTCCACGCCGACAAAATATCGGCAGTGGCTGGGTACTGAGAAGTAGAATAAGACTCTTGAAGGTCGTTGGTTTTAGATTAAGAGTGAATAATCAGATGAACTTTCAGACGAGGGTACATATCTCAAAGGGCTTTATAGGACTTATCCCGAATTTGTGTTATGAAGCAAGATAGCGGCGTGAATCAGAGTCAAACGGTTCACACGTATATGGCCTGCTAATACGAGATTTTTACCTGACGAATAAATCTTTTTCCAAGTTTAGATTCGTCTTTGTATGTTTTGATAAGACACATTGTTGCCAAACTTCTTGAATTAAACAAGCCCACACGCTGGAAATTATCAGCTCAAAGTAGCCGAATAGTTCAAATTTTGCCCCTTTTCTAATTGGGCATTTTAAAGTAATTTCTTCTTAATTTTCCCATAAAAAATGGCTAGCCAAATTGAAGGTTTTACCAGCACCTGTTGGAAACTAGCCTAATATTCAGTATTATACAGGCACAATGATTAGGCGCATAGTGCTTTAAGTGGTTAAGATTAAATAATGTTGAAGATAAATATAAAGATTGGGTAATAAAAATATGGGTATATATGTTATAGTCAGCCAATCAGCCAGCTTATAGATAAGTCGTGGTAAATCATTTAATCAAATGCCTAAATGACAGGGTAGCAAGATATTTTAGTAAGACCCAGCGGATGACAGTCTTTAAAAGTTGTCAATTTAGGTAAATGAAACGAGATCGGATGTAAAGCCCTGATAGGGTCTCATTTACCCTACTTAAAAAGAACTTCATTATATTCTGATTTCAAGTGTAAAATTCTTCTTTTTCCAAACATCAGAAGTTACATACGTGCTGACATTGGAAAGTTTTAAGACAGTTGGTATGACTGCTCAGGAGGCAGTGGCGGTTCTGGCCTCTCTTGCGCCCGGGGCAAAATCTTGATTTGTACCCCCCCTTTGCTGTCTCCCACAAAATTTTCAGGCAAATTTAAAAAAAAATCTCGTTTTTTGAAAAAAATCATTTTCAATTTATTAATTAATTCATAACTTATTGTTTAATTATTTTTAAATGGTTTAATTATTATTAATTGTTTTAATTATTATTGTCATTTCATTATTTTCTTTTTTCTAATTTGTTTTTATTTTATCAATTAATTAAAAATTTATTAATTATTTTCATGTACTAACTACGAAACATTAAATTGCAAAATGATTTTAACCGCTAAATTATTGATTGAAAATTTTGCGCCCCTAAAACTTCTGCACCCTCTGTCCCCTCTATCCCTCCCCTCAAATTGTTTTTGTGTTGAGGAGCAGATATGATTGCCCGGAAGCTATAAGTACCTAACATATGTTGAAACGCACACTGAGATTTCTTTGTTCAGTAGTGTCTGGCAACCCGTTGAGTGCCGAATGTAAAATGGATGAAAAATTGCAGTATCTTGTTTGTATGAAATTTTGTCTTAAAACTGGGAAATCTGGTTTGGGTTGCAAGTCAGTCCAGGATGACCACAGCTCCAACCGGCCTTTCATATAGAAAGCCTGCTAAAATAGTGTAAAAGTTTATGATTTAGCTGTAGACTTACAATTACAGAGATAACTGAAAGCGGGACCGACTTTTCTCGGCTAGCCAATTTCACATGCGTTTGTTCAACATTGTGACATGCATTCAATGTTTACATGCTTACAACATGCAAGTAATGGTGTATACAGGGCGGGAAAATTTTCTGATGTTTGGAAGTATGGTGAAGCAGTAATGTTACCAAAGCCTGGCAAAGACCTATCAAAGATTGAAAACTACAGATACATTACCCTTCTCCCTGTTTTGGGGAAAATTACGGAAATGATGGCGAAAAAGAGACTGAAAACTGTGATACAACAGAAGAAAATTTTGAAAGACATTCAGTAGGGCTTCAGAAAAAATAGAAGCGCAGAAGACAGTCTTCTGTGCTTCAAATAGGAGGCATTATATGCTTTGCAAAATGGGCGGATTTTAGCAGCGATTTTAATTGACATTGAACGTGCTTTTGGTAATATACTTCATAGAAAAATGGTTGGAGGGCTAGTAACAGCTGATATAAAATGCCAAATGTTAGCATTATTTAATGATAATTTGAAAGGAAGTAAAGTTAAAGGGCGAGTTGGTGGAATAATTTCAGATATAACAGTATTTCCTGAAAGAGGAATCCCTCAAGGAACAGCATTGGGCCCTGACATGTACAACGTAGGATCATATGATATTCCTATGAACATGAAGGGTGATGGAGGAGCTATTGATATGGCACGATGATATGATGATATGGCGCGTAACACCTACCATATAAGGACTCCAATAGCCCAGGTCATTGTAAAATTAGAAAAAATGTCCAAAGATGCTGATTTAAAGTTTTCTGCAACAAAGACGAAGGCAATTGTGATCACCAGGAAAAGAATTAGAACCCTTCCAGATCTGTACATAAGTGGCCGTCCAGTTAAATATGTTAGCGAAGCAAAAATACTAGGTCTAGGGGTTGACAATAAACGTACCTGGAAACCCCATGTGATGTATCTTAAATCAACATGTTTGAAAAGACTCAATGTTATGAAGAGTTTGGCCTGTATGGCTAGAGGATTACCAGCAGAACTTTTGATCCAGTATTATATCAAATATGTGTTGCCTAAAATGAAATATTGCTCAACAATTTATGGCACAGCTTGCCATTCTACCATTGCAAGATTAGATGTAATCCAAAACTCAGTCATGAGAATTGCATTTGGAGCAAGAAAAACAACACCTTTACCAGCAAACAACCACCCAGTAAAGTAAAAAATCATCAAACCTGGTCGCCAAGCAACTGCTAACATATCAAAGCAAGAAATCAATCCAGTTGTCTTGAAGCAGCAGACTTTGCATTCTGCATAATGATGGACAAACAGTACTGGGGATACTTTCCATTGTTCACTGATTGATCCAAAGTAGGGGAAATGAAGCACGTAGGAGCAGCATTTTGATGCCCATTCAAAAATCTGTCCAAAGAAATTAAATTATCTCGAGAGAGCAGTGTATTCCTGGCAGAAGTTTACGCCATTAATAGGGCGCTGGAGTTCATTGAGGGATCTGTTGAAGAGGACAAGGTGACCATTTGCTCTGATTTAAAAGGTGCTATTCAACCAGTTATAAATGCTAATAATATGGCGAAACCAAATACAGATATCCTTATATGTTATATTAAACGACAAGACATATTAAACAAGAAGAAAGTATTTATTCAGTGGATTCCCGCCCATATTGGGATCTCTGGAAATGAAATAGCAGATTTGAAGGCCAAATATGGAGTTTAGTCCGGAATACTTATAACCAACATGGACACTCCTTACGAAGTTATGATATTCGATAAGGTAATTAAAGAAATTAATCGTTAGGGTTTTAAAATGAATAGAGATTTGATTGGAAATATTTTTGTGACAATGAAAAAACAGAGAAATATAGAAACAAATGTGTATAAAAAACTCTCTAGATATGAAGCAAAGAAAATGTTTCGGCTCCGATCACACTGTGCTGGAGTTGGTGGTTACAAAGCAAGATTTTTGGACAGAGTGATAATGTCCTAAGTGTGGTGCATCATAAACTATTGAGCAATTGATGATAATGTGCCGTGAAAGTGAACAAGAGAGACGTAAAATAACCGAATTTTTCAGAGAGAAGAAAGTGCAGCCGAGCCTATATATGTTATTAGGAGAATTTGATAGTGAAGAAGAAAATTGTATGAGAGTTACTCTTGTCATACAGTTTCTGACAAGAATTGGAAGATTAAACAACATTTGAATTACACTTTCTGGAAAGAAGATTACCTCCTACTATTTAATAAGAAGGGAGAATCGACTTGCCATACAACGTCCCCTAGGCTGAAGAACAAGAGGGGAGTCGACGTCAACGTCATCTGTATCTGCGTAAGAACGTTTACACCTGGCCTCCGAAAAGCTATTTTCTACTATATTCCGCCTATTATAGCATGCGAGTTTTAGTATAAGTTTAAATATTAAGATTGTATATTGAACAACAAGGCATGTGAAAATATGGTCCTATCCGACTTTCAAGGGCTATAATCCGAGAATGGAGTGGGCAGCGACCAAAGAAAATATAACTTTTCTTTGGGGGAGGGGGTGAAGAGTGGAGCTTTGAATTGATTGGCTTGGAGGAGGAGAATGTGCAGCTGTATTCGTCTTAGTAGGCTTGTTCCGAATCTGATTATAAATGACTGATGATAGCAAAATCTTGGCCATCATGTAATTGCCATTGCTAGTTAAATATCATGATGAATAGTTGTCTAGGTACATCGAATCAAGAATAAGTTTAGAAGAATTGGAAGATAAGACTGCGAACTAAGACTAGAATATTGGAAGCTACAGTGATGAAGTGATAAAATATGGTTTGGAAGCATGGGTGCCCTGAAAAACAGAGGCAGATGTGGTATATGTTTTCCAGTGAAACTGTCTATGTGCTGTTTTGGGCACGACTTGTACCCGACTGACTTACTATATTTCAAACAGTAGGCTGTACAAAAAGTGTGGTTCAATCCTGCCTCTTAGGACTATAATGAGAGAAAAGTTGAGATGGCTAGGGCACGTTCTGTAGATGAAGGGTGACATATTGCTGAAGATTATCCTTTTCAGCCAACCGTCTAGGGCTAAACGGAGAGCAGGTCGTCCGCGGTTGAGGTGGGAGGATATCTTAAAGAAGGATTTAAGGGAAATGGGACCTTTCTGGGAAGGTTCAGAGTGACAGGCTTTGAGTAGATTGGGGTGGAGCGTGCGTAGTTATATTGATCTTAGGTGGCCTCGTGCTGCGGTGAGCCTTTAATAGTAGCAGTAGTCGTAGAGTAAAAAAAAGGATTTCAAAACTTTATTCTTTGCAGGCATGAAGACGATAAGGAAAACGACGAAGCCTTACTGTCCTATCAACATTGTCTTGCTATTATGCCTCGTCACTCCGAAGCCAGAGAAGCAATGACAGCTCTGGTGGCCTACCTAAAGTGGCAAAACAGTCACTTTGAAGTTCAACCTCTTAGTCCTACAGACCCCTTTCAAGTCATTCATGATAGAGTATATCAACCAGAAAACGTAGAAGCCATGTGAGCTCCTTTTTCTAAAGTATATTTCTGCTATAGGCTATGTCATGCTTGTAAAGGTTGGTCACCCTATAATGTGTAGCCCATTTTGTTGTGCCTCATTTGTGTGGTCCATGGCTGCCTGCCAGTAAGAACTGTCTTAAATTTAGCTTTTTTGTGATTCGGATCACGTCAAAGTTTTTTCACTAATTTGCTCCGATTTTAGCTATTGTTTGGGATGGCAAAATTGATGTGTTGCATAATTTGCATATTTGACATGTTTCGTAAAACCATCCCTTATTGAACATTTTTACTCTTATTCATTGAATAGTTGCAAACCATCAATGAGGTTGTCAGAAACCAGTAATGGTGTCCAAAGACCTATTTGCCCACCCGCTAGATTCTGAACACAAAAAGTATTTTGGTGTTTGAAAACATGGCTTTTTTGTACTTTTGCTTCATTAAAAAAAAAAATACAAAATTGACCATAGTAGTTTTTTGAACTGGTGTGGCAAATATCTGAGGACATTTATACAGCAATTTTCTTAGAAAACGATGTGTAAGTATTCTTTTGTGGATGAGGTTTTTTTTACTCCCCCCACCCCTTTCTAGGCGTGTGCCTTTTCTGGTGAGACAGTGAAGCCGAATTTATTTTAAGTCAATTGGACACCTTATCCTGAGTGTTATCTATGAATCAGCCTTGAATTGCTTTCCAGTTATGGTTAGGGAAAAGTACTTACCAATTAAAGATAAGGCCTGTTGACTTTTCAACTGCCCTCGTAAATTTGAAAAGGTATTTCAAAAACCAATTCTTCTAGTAAAGACCAAGTATCAAACAAGACGAAAAAAGGAAAACTGCTTAATAAATAGCCTATTGATAATATATAACCTATCTTGAACCTATTTAAGATTATAAAATGATATCGCACCCTTTTTAAAATAAATCAATACTAAAATAAACAACTCTGTAGAGGATATGGTTACATATTAGCGCGTTCGAATATCACTAGTCCGACTCACTGCTTAATAATTAACTTCCCCGGATGTAAAAGATAACTAAAAATATATATCCGCCAATGTGTTTACTGAGACGCTATGAACCACTACATAATACTTTGTAATGAACCACTACCATAAGTTTAAAAAAAAAAATCGTAACCCAAGTCGAATACTAAAAAATTGAAATAATTGGAATCAAAATGTCTAAATAATCTGATATAGAGTGAGAGAAGAATAAAAAATTGTGTTTGGTACATCCTTCCTCCTTTGACAAGTACGGTCTCATCTTTACTAGAAAGGATGAATTCGAATTTTGGAGTAAAACAAAAAATCCAAATAAAAACAACACGAAAACTGAAAAATTGGCAACAATGCCAGAACAACGATAACAGAATGAAAAAATAATAACATTAATTACTCTAAAAACAATAATCTAATATAATTTTATGTATTTTTATATTTTGAAAGGATTGAATATTTATTTACAAATGACGTTACTTATTCTAACAAACCCTGCATTTTGTGATGATGGCAGTTATGACTTATCCGACATTCATGTCTCGTGAAACTCTTACCGAATAGGTTATCTCGGAGAAATCTTGTTGGATAAGTAAGTCATCCTGCTATCCTCGGGCACATTTAGGGTTTCTGTTCTATAGATTTTTGATTTATCTTCTTCGGTATCAGGATCGAAAAAGGTAGAGAAAAAATTTCGCTCTTCAAATTTTTATTGAGAAGATGATTAATCAACACGACTTGAAGAAACTGATTGGTCAACGGCTGTAAGAAACAGTGTACGGAAATGGTGTAATTGTTAGAAACGGTGTATCGGTGCCTGTCGCCTCTTGATATTTGATCTCGTTTGCTCTAATAAAAAAATCACATTTTTTGTGAAATTTTTTTTTAGACTTACCTTTCTGTTCTACAAAAATAATAAACAGAAGGCTGTAATAAGAGATATTCTAGAAAAAAAAACAATGAAATTCTTGAACATTAAGATTTTTTAATCCGTTTATTCAATTACGTTACTTTATTTTACAACACTGTAGACTGTAAGAAACGGTGTATCGATGCTTGTTTTCTCTTCGCTTTTGATTTTGTTGGTTCTAATATTTGTTTGTGGTTTGTTTCTTGTTAATTTTTGTTTTTCCTTTTTTTTATATTTTACTCCACCATTTACGTTTTGATGTTAGTGGTTAATAATCGACATTTTTGCTTTTATTATGGAATTGACTGACTATGCTTGGCCAATTGAGGTTGAAGTGAGTTCGCTAGAATTTTGCTTTACCCTAATATTTTTCGCTTTACTTTTTATTTTTATTCTTTTAGTATTATTTTTTTTAGTTTGTTTTGCCATTCTGTTCTAAAAAATGATGAATGGAAAACTTTAAATAAGAGAAAGTTTAATGAGGAAAACTTTAGTTTAATATTATAGAAAATTCCTTTTTCAATGAAGTACTTGAATAGTAAGTTTTTTTTTCCGTTTATTCAATTCTGTCCTTTTTTTGTCTTACAACACTATAAATTATAAGAAACCATGTGTTGGCGCTTCTTGTCTCTTGGCATTTGATCTTTTTGGTTCTAATAATTTTTTTTTTTTTTGTGGTTTGTTTCTAATATAAGCATTAATTGATTTTAGCTGATAAGCTATTAGTTACAGTAATATCTTTTAGTGTGTTTTGTTCCGAAGAAAAAAAATGCCACGATCTACTTTATAAAAAGAGCGTAGATGGCAAAAGGCAAGAGAACGATACCAGCTTCGAAAAACACTGGAAACTGAGTCTTTAAAAAACAAAGACGAAAGATAAATACAAAAAAAAAAAACAAGCAAGCAAAAAAAAAAAAATACCTTTGAGGGAGCCTGTAGAAAAACGGACTTGCTGTCGGTAATTAGATGCAAATCGGCATTCATAACCTCGAATGGCTGAGGCTGCTGACGATTGGCTGAGACTTGGCTGATTGGCTGAGAGTGGCTGCAGACTTGCCGTCGTGAATTAGATGCTTTACTTCACTCACAGTTAGGGCTGAGCAATCAGCCAGTGCTCAGCCCTTTGGATCAGTTTAATCGAACAAGTTTTACATTTATTGAAAGTTCGTGTGAAATTTGTACAAAGAAATCCTACCCTAATCAGATAATGAATCGTTATATGGTATAATGATTTTGGCATTATATGGTATAAGGGTATAAAGCTCTTGTCATATTTAGATTGAAGCCCGGCATTAACAACGAACAGGAATTAAACCCTAATAAGATTTCCGTTAAGTTGGAATCATTATATGGCAATTACAAAAACTTATTTCCCTGATAGTTTATCATCTAAGAGCGGTCTAGAGGTGTGTCACAGATGACACATTCGTATCATTATGTCACACATTGTGTCACAGATGTACATTTCTGAATAACCGACAAACTCAATTTCCTTCAAAAGCTTTCTGGGATAACCCAGGCCCAATTCCACATGTAATTTCAGTTTTGACACCAGCCGAACAGAGACTTTTGTCTCATATGATATCCTTCGTTTAAGGTAGTTTTTAGTTTTTGTAAGTTTTTCCATTTAGAGCTCAGGTGGATGGTCACAATCAGGTTGTTCTTGAGCACTTTCAACAAGAAGGAGTTCGAGTTTGATTGTTTTTTTGCCCAGTACGGTTGCAAAAGTCAAGCTACCCTTTTTGCTCTCGATATTTTCGAAGTAGCAGAAAAGCTGCATGAAATGCATACAAGATCTAGTAAAGATGCAGGCATTATAATGGTCACTGAAACTTTGGAGAATTTCAATTGGTCCTGAAATTATTATGTTTCGTGAGAACGGGCTTATGCTGCACTGCATTGCAATATAATGGTTTTTGGGGTCCTAATGCAACCTCCTCCGATAAGGGGATCTCGGGTATTTCAACAGCCGTTAAGTCCGTTAAGCTGTTAAGTCTGTCCGTTAAGTTTGATCGTTTTTTTTTAAAAGTTTAGTATAATTTTTCCTTAGTGTTTCCTAAATTTATTTTCTTCTGGTGATGAAATACACAATTATCACACACTACATGCTAATAAAGTGAGGACACCTCAAGTTAAGGACATCTCAACCTGGAGGCCTCTCATTCATTCTTAGTTTTCATAGAATTTGTATGGTTTTTATGTTCTTTTAAATATTTCACCCCCCCCCCCCAAAAAAAAAAAAAATATTAAACAAGAAAAAACTCGGGATTTACTAAATAAATTCCTGGCTGCATGTTTGTTTCAGCTAGAGGTATTTTGGATATGATAGTCTTGATGCCATTTTTTATTTTAATATAGTGCTTAGAAAAAATTTTAATATTTGCTTTTAAGTTGGAATTTTTATATTTTTTTTTACAGAGACGCTGACTTGAACCGTACTTGGTCTCCTGACGTAGAAATAATTAGGGAAATTTCGTGAGTACCCGTAATTCTTTTCACTCATGATACTTTGAAATGTGGTTGTATTTTGGGGCCGATGAATGCTTTACCGAATTGGATAAGAGACATTTTATTCTTTTTTATAGTTTTACTTTTTATTTATTCTGAGTTCTTTTTTAGTTTTATTTTGAGTCTTTTTGTGACTTTTTATTATTTAGTTTCAATCATTTTTTATTTTTTAAAGTTTTTAGTCTTTGTTTATTTTGAGTTTTTTTTTTAGTTTTATATTATGCCTTTTTTAATTTTAATTCTTTGTTTTGAGTCTATTTTTAGTCTTTTTATTCAATTTCGCCCTTTGTTGTACATGAATAGTGTTTAAAAGCTTGTTGTCATGCTAGTTTCAGTCGTAGGTTAAACATGCTGAACTGGTAGGCAATAGTAATCAGTTTTTATATGCATTTAGTGTAGAAATAACGTTTTATAGTGCAATAAATTACCTCTGGGTGCTCGAAAATTTACCTATACCACCATGCACATGTGGTAAAATTGCTAGTATACCGTAGGGATGTTGTGACCCTTCTTTCCACTACTACTGAAATGTCCCCTCTTATACGTAAAAAAAATATGCTAAAGGTCGCGGTAACTGTCTAGTGTATTGTGAACTATTTTGAACTAGCACTGTAAAAAGAAAAGTGTTTCATTTCAGATAAACTCTCTAATCCGATTTTCATAGTTGTTTCCAGTTTAACTGTGCCCTAGCCCTCCCTCCCCCCCCCCCCCCATAATGTCTGGATATGGTCCAGGGCTATGTAAGGAAGTTGAAGTTTTCCCCCTTTGTTTTATCTATATTGACAGAATAACTGTAAAAAAAGAATATTGCTACGGGGATATAATTGCAACTGTAACTCCAATTTCGCTGTAACTACTGATCTTCCAAACGTAATGAATTTTTGGTATTTAGAATCGCTAAAAAAAAACAATTTCTTTTGTATGTGTTAAATGAAAGAAACACGTTTTTTCAACTGAAAGTGAGGTTCCGTATATGAGGGTGGCTTCCCCTTCCTTAACCCTCATTCTTTACGCTAAAAAGTCTTAAAGCTGTGGAAAAATGTTCAAAAATTCAAATTCGAAGAACTTTGTGTTTGAGCTGCCTTTCTTTGATAAATGCAACAGAATGTCAAATTTTAGCGTAAAGAGGCTAGAGAAAGGGGCAGCCCCCTTATACACGGAATATTTTTATATTACACACGGAAATTATCTTTAATCTGGGCTGAGATGGAAGAAATGATTTAAGCTTATCTGTAGCTATGGATTTTTAGGTATCAATTCTTCAATTCAGTCATTTCAATCATTTTATTAATACTAAAAACACTATTACAAACGTAAAAAAAGTTATTCGGTCCAAGAAGCTTTGCTTGTTATGGGCCATATGACACAATAATAGACCAATAAAAGAACCATAAATAATACCCTAAATCAAACAATACGTATGAAATGAGGATGAGGAAGTATAAACACTAACATACAGTAGAAAAAAAAATTAAGTAATATGTCCTGGGTAAAGTGGGACTTTGCCCTATCTTCATTAGGCTTGTTTCGTAAACTGCTCTGAAAATTTGTACCTGCAAATAAGTCTAAAATCATCCTTTTAATTATGCCCAGCAGTCAGGCTGGTCCAAGAAATTACTTTATTTATCGGGATACAATGAGGGAACTGTCATTAGCCTTTTTAACTTATGAAATATTAATAAATAACAGAGATACTAAAATAAGGCGTGAGACACATTTTTTTTCTGTAATTATTACTATTTATTTTTGACCCACACTATACAAAGGTATAATACGTGGAGTAACACACAAAAAAATATATATAAGAATCAATGCAAATAGAAATAACAAGGGAACCAGTTACAGAGTAACACATAAAACTAAATGACACTAAAACAAAAGAGAAAAAACATAAAATGAAGGGAAAAGAGAAGAAAAAGAACTCACAACTTGCAGAATCTAATAACGCAGTAATTTAAAGAAATATGGACCCAAGCTGTCTTTATTGTTATTGCTATTTAATTTTTAACTCACTCTTTGTGCTAAAAAATGGGGAATAACAAAAGAGAGAAAAACAAAGAAAAAATCGAAACTGTCGTTTTTTGTTTAGCAATTTATTAATAATTACTAATTTACTAACAAGCTGATAATTCACTAATAAAATACTAAAATCCCCTAAATTCAACCAGGTAATCTGAGACTGAATAAAGATATTTTTATTACTACTATTGTCGTTCTTCTGTTATAATCCTCTGATACTCCTTGTCCTCACTATTATCATTTGTGCTCCCAATCTTTTCTATGATAATATTTGAATGATTTTTTGAAATAATGAGTCAAGAGTTCCCTTGTTTAAGAGGCAAAACTTGCCCAAGGGCAAGAAGGCCCCTACCGAGCCTTTTTTGCTGCCAGGGTTCATCCCGGCCAAATATGTTTTTGTCAGTTTTTTAGGGGGGGGGGAGAAGTATAACCCCTTCCCTCTGTTTAAGATCTTATGATGTGCATCAAAGTGACTGTGGCTATTATTATGTTGGTAAAACTAACCTAAATTTCGAAAAGAAAATGTCAACAGCATAGGGATAGTGTAATATTGGCTCTAAATTTTTATTTATTTATTTATTTTTTTTTATTTCCCTCAAAAATGAGGAGTACGCTACAATATAATATAAAGAAAAGACAAATGATAACACTTACAATCAAAACCTATCAAATATTGATCAAACACACACAAAAAAACAAAAAAAAAAAAAACAAAAAAAAACTTGCTATATAGTTTAGCCTATAAATCATCAAGAGCCAGAACTGTTACTAAAAAACGGAAATAAATTATGGTCTAAAAGGTTAATTTTCGCCTTATCTTCAAATGTTTTATATTTTTTCTTTATACAGACTACAGGATCCTTCACTTTAAGCTTTAAACAATCTCAAATTATCATATATAACAATTTATAACAATCTCAATTAAAATATTGTTTCTGGTTCTTTTGATTTGGCTCTGAGTGGCTTGATTTAAATTAAATGACTGATTTTCTCAAACATCTTGGTACTTTTTCAAATTGACAAATGGGAGTTTTTTTGTTATTGCCTGTTGCACATTTACATCCGATGGAACTGATAATTTCTAATTTGGACAGGTTTGATGCAATGCCTTTGTGAACAGTAGTAAATCCAAAAGTAATTCTGGGAAACTTAAAGTGTACAATAATTGGCCATAATCTATTTTAACTTCGAGTAAAGCTTGAGTAACTGTCACCAACTATCATGGGATTATCAACCAACACCTTAACTGTCACCTGTTGGTCATAGGGGTTTGGAGTTAATTTAAATTTTTCGCTCTTGGGTCACAGTTCATTTACTACATTTTTTAGGCCCAAATTTAAAGAAGTTTGCAGATATATAAAGAGAGAGAAAGATGGGTTTATTAATATAAATAACACAACAAAACAAGCAAATGGCCCGAAGCAAAGCTTGTTTGGGCTTACAACCCCAATACACATACATATAAAACAATACGAAAAAGAAGAAAAAATAAAAAGAAAAGAAAAGGAAAAGAAAAAAGAAAGAAAGAAGAAGAAGAAAAAATCAATTACCCTGCATTTCAATCGAAACGGATTTACACTTCAAAAGAGACAAAACAAAAAGAAACTAAAACCACTTAACCAGTATCGCCAAAATCAAAACCAACATCTTGGCTCCACTTGAGGTCCACTCAACTATCAAAACCGTAAATATTAAGGCAAAATAGCTTTAATTCCCGCCGAAATTCAAGAAAGCTATCCAAGTTTCTCAAAGTCGCAGGTAAACAATTCCATGCATGGGGTCCTAGATGCCGAATAGAGAATTGAGATCTACGAGTAATAGTAAGCGGACGAGTAATAGTATATACGAGCATATACAATTGTATTAGCACAGGTACCTACCTCTGTCGTACTCTTGCTTTGGACACCTTTTTAAACTTCACGAAAGGTTTTTTTTTTTTTTTCAGTACCCATAAATTAACATCGCAAACTGAAAATAGTTGTACTTTTCTAGTGTGGAAGAAAATCAAGTTGAAAAATCAATTTTATAATCCGGTAAGGTACTAAATTACGTACTGTACTATGCAGTGTCAATAAAATAATTAGTTCTTTCTTTTTCTTTTTTCTTATAAATGATAAATATTTAATTACTATGTAACTTTTTAATATGAAATATTCGAAGTATTTAACTATTAATATTATACTTCTTTAACTATTCAACTTTTTACTTAACTATTGTCAAGTATTTAGAATAGTTGATTATTGAAATTAATTTTTTTATGTTGAACTATTGTTTCTTCAATTTATGGTAACGTCTTCATGATAAACTAGATTTCATTTGAATGCCTGGGTCTTCTAAAAATATTAGCTCCTCTATATATATGTTCTATGTAAGATGTCTATCAGCAATAAACTTTATAACCACTCTTCTCTGATTTTCAGTCCCAAACCAAAAGAGCGCTCCCTATCTCCATTTTCGAAGAAGATGGCGATGCTTGAATCATTTGATCAAGAGACTAGGAGCTCAGGTGTCATTGAGAATGTGTCTGCTGTTTCTGAACAAATTTTACGTTCTCCTCCAGTAAGTCAAGCAGTGGAACAACAAGCCGAGGGGTTAAAGGTATGATGTGATCTAAATTAAGATGGGCACTGTTCTGTTTTTCGGAAGAAACAAAAAAAAAGGGCTTGAATGAAACAGAACTAATCAATCAAAAATAGAAGGTCTGTTCTGTTTTTTTGGTAGAAATAGAAAACATCCTCATGACAATTATAACCAACGTAGCAATCAACATTGCTATCATGGCTAATATTGTTGTTCATTGATCGTTATTTTTTACTTTACCAATTCTAATTCCCCCTTGAATGTTTGACGGAATAAAGGCAGTTACCTCTGGTTATTCTTAAAAACTCTAACCGACCTAGAAGTAGTAATGTTCGTTTTACTATATTCCCTATTTCAGTCGTATTCTTTTCAGTGAGTTTTCGAATTTGCTTACAAGAGCGGGGTTTACTTTAAAGAAAGAAAAGCGTAGGTGATAAGTTTAGGTTTTTCATGACAAAGATAATAATAGCATCATTTTTTCAAGCCTTAAAGCTTTCTAGCGTATATAATATGCGTGTTTCTAGCGTTTTGGATAATTTTCCAGGCATACTACTTTCGCATTTAAATAATCGGCGGTGATAAAAAAATGCTGGTTCACTCGACATACTGTAGTAGGTAAGCTAAGATGCTTTAGAACGATATCTGGCATTTCCAAAAAGATTTTCTGCGGTTCGGAAAGATTTTCTTCATCCAGAAAATAAACGGGTCTCCAATCAGAAAATATTAGCTTTTAGTTTCTCATTAACTTCCTATCAGGGTTGCCACTTGCCACAGGTAGTACTTTTCTCTGAAAGTAACGCTTTTGAGAAAACGCAGCATAAAAATTCTAGCAAAAAAGAACAATTTTTTCTAATAAAGGGGCGAAAAAACTGTCTATGCAAACAAACATTTTTTTTTCTTTATGGTTATTTTCTTCTATTTTCCCGTTTTTTTTCGAAAAATGCGCTTTATATTTATATAGCATCTCTGAGTTTCCCGGAAAAGCATACTATTTATTTGAGACATTTCGATTATAAAACTTTTTTCGTCATTAAATCACGTAGTCGGCTCAAAGTCATTAGTGTTTAAACAGAGTTCATATTTGCTTTGAGAGGAAGCGGTCTCCCTTCTCCAGACCATGATTTGCCACTTCTCCCGTCCTGATGTTAAGAAGCCATCTTAAACAGAAGTTTGAAAGAAGAAAAATACACGAGAAAAAGTTCTTACTACCAATTTAAAAATTTTTGTTGCTTTGCTGCTTTAAGATCCAACAGCCTATTAAGATCAATTATTTTCTAGCAAATGTATGTGAGCGACAATTTAAAAAAAAAACTGGTTTGATATGACTAAAACTGGTTTGATAAAACTGTATCGCATGTTTTGACGGCACATCTTGCCAGAAAATACTGTTAAAGGCCATCTAGTGAATTCATCCATTGATTAAATTCATCCTTTTGGCAAATTAAATAAAAAAAAAACTAGTTTTTTAACTGAAAGTAAGGAGCGACATTAAAACCTAAAACGAACAGAAATTACTCCGTATATGAAATGGGTTGTCCCCTCCGCAATCCCTCGCTCTTTATGCTAAAGTTTTTAATTGTTTAAAAAAGTAGAACTGTGACAAAGAGTCAAACTTTAGCGTAAAGAGCGAGGGGTTGCGGAGGGGACAACCCATTTCATATACGGAGTAATTTCTGTTCGTTTTAAGTTTTAATGTCGCTCCTTACTTTCAGTTAAAAAAACTAGTTTTTTATTTAATTTCTGAACGTTTTTGAATTAATGCATGTTTGATTTTGGCTCTCCACACATAAATTATTAAAATGAAATTTGCATATTAATTCTTTTTTGACTAAATGGCTTTCTCTTACTTTTGATCAGACGATTTTGAGAAATAAGGGGTGGGAAGGAGCCCTGTTGCCCTCCAATTTTTTGGTTAAAAAGGCAATTAAAACTTTTAATTTTTAACGAGCGCTTTTATGAGTAAAAAATATACATAACTTAAGAATTAACTTACGTAACAAACTTTTATATTCTTATATTTTTATTATGTATATGAGGGGGTTTGTCCCCTCGTTAATATCTCGCTCTTTACACTAAATCTTAAGTTTTGTCCCAATTCTTAAAAAATAACCCCTGAAACAGAAAGTCCGGAGAATAAATTGTTTAAATTACTAAAAATACTTTAGCATAAAGAGCCGGGTCTTTATCTTCTCCTAAATACCTCGTTCTTTATGCTAACGTATTTTAGAACCCCTCATATGCGTAATAATCTATGTTCGTTTTAAGTTTAAATGCTACTCCTTACTTTCAATTGAAAAAACTTTTTCATGTTTTATTTTTCATTGGTTTTTTTATAGTAATGCTAGAAAATCCCGCGCCCTTTTCATTGAATTTTTCTTCTCCCATGACATATTCCTCCAAGGAAAGATCCTCCCGTATAGCCCCCTCCTCTCAACCCTACCCCCAAACCAAAAAAAATCCCACTGAAAACGTCTGTACGCTTCCCAATAACCATTACTGTATGTAAACACTGGTCAAAATTTGTAACTTGCAGCCCCTCCCTCAGGGACTGTGGGGGAGTAAGTCATCCCCAAAGACATAGTTATGATGGTTTTTGACTATGCGGAACAAAATGGCTTTCTCAAAATTTTGATCCGTTGACTTTGGGAAAAAAATGAGCGTGGGAGGGGGCCTAGGTGCCCTCCAATTTTTTTGTCGCTTAAAAAGGGCACTAGAAATTTTCGTTTCCGTTAGAATGAGCCCTCTTGCGACATTCTAGGACCAATTGGTCGATACGATGACCCCTGGGGAAAAAAAATCCGATTCTTTTGATGTATCTTTTAGCATCAAAATTCGTTACCACGAACTGTTTGATAAGTAAAATGTCTCAAATTCTGAGTTTCAAAGAATCTCAGACCCTTTGCTATTTAATCCTTTCTTTAAGTATTCTCTTATCTTGAATAGATTTTCAAAGAGATGTAAGCACAATTACTTACGAATGTAAGCACAATTGCTCTTTTAATAACCTATCTCGAAAATTTTGGTCACTTTGCAGCAGAAAATACTTCTCCAACCCACACACTTCCTCTAATATACATTAAATAAATAAAAAACAACTCTTTTCAACTGAAAGTAAGGAGCAACATTAAAATCAAAAGGAACAGAAATTATTCTGTACGTGAAGGGGTTGCCCCCTATTACCCTGTTCTTCACGCTAAAGCTCTTAGCACTAATAAAAAATATTTTTAATCCAATTAAATAGCCCTTGTGTTTCAGAAATTGTTCTTTAAAAAATTCGTCAAACTTTAGTGTATTTTTTTAAAGTTTCGTCAAACTTTAACGTAAAAAGAGCAAGATGCTGAAGAGGGGGACAACACCATCATATACAGAATAATTCCTTTCGTTTTGAGTTTTAATGTTGCTCCTAACTTTTGTTTGAAAAAAGAAAACCTGCTATTTCATTTAATTTTGATCATTTTTCGAATAATACCGGTCAATCTGACTCACCCTCCATAAAGAATTCCCTCCCCTCACGGGAAATTCCTCAGTTGAAAGTTCTTCCCACATAAAATACACCCCCTCCTAAAATCCCGTCCGGATAATTCCATCCTCGATGAGATCCCCCCCCGTCCTATGCAAGTTTTCTTGCAGAAGATTCAGCCTGAAAAAGTCTCCTTTGCTTACTTTCATTTGTAAAATACTTAAGTTCTGTTCGTTTTTCTCGATCAACCCGGAGATTCCTCTTTCATTTGCAATTATTTCCCGGATATTCAAACACACTGAAAATCTCCCCCCCCCCCTCCTCCCACAACAGTTCCCCTTGGACATCTCCACATACAAAACTGAGTAGGCAAAAAGAAAACAAACAAATACACATCTGTGAGCTTTCTTCTGGAAAATTATAAAAAAATTCACATTTTTTTAGATAGTAGCTTAAAACCTATGCAGACGGGTTCTCTGATACGCTGAATCTGATTGCTTCATTAACATTCTTTTACTTTTACTTTTTACTCTTTTTTTTCAAAATCAGGAAATGTTCTCAGGCTCGTAGCCCTTTATGGGTAACACTAAGCTTAGTGAATGTTATATATTTAAAGTTGATATATAAGTCTGATATTGTTAACACTTCAAACTTTTGTTTTAACAGTACGAGTGGGTTTTTGATTATGTAGGCCTATTTCTGTGGTTCATTCCCAAAGGAAAATCCCAGCCTTCCCCCCTCCAGAAACTCTGGATCTACCACTATTTCAAAGGCGTAAATATAAGAATATGCACCCCCCCTCGAGAAATTTTTATAAATTCGTGCTACTGTATTTATGAAAACTAATGAAAGAAGAAAACCACGCTTCTTTGCGATTTAAAACACTATTTTTTAAGTCTCAAATTCACGAATATCTCATTCTCGTACGCTAAAATAAAATCGGGGAGAAGAAAAACAGGTTAGATAAAAACAGACAGGACAA
Organism: Artemia franciscana; assembly: GCF_032884065.1. Classification (NCBI taxonomy): domain Eukaryota; kingdom Metazoa; phylum Arthropoda; class Branchiopoda; order Anostraca; family Artemiidae; genus Artemia; species Artemia franciscana. The sequence goes on along the minus strand of NC_088878.1, from coordinate 3,609,709 downwards.
AATAGCTATTATAAAAACAGAAACAGAGCAGAACAGGAAAGCAAAAACAGCTCATCTGTTTCTGTTTTGTTTCGGTTTATTTTTTATGAACAGAACAGAAACAGAACAGAACAGGAAAACAAAAAACAGGTCATCTGTTTCGTTTTTTTTTTTTTTTTTTTTTTTTTTTTTTTTTTTTTTTTTTTTTTTTTTTTTTTTTGCATTAACAGAACAGAACAGGAAAACAAAAAACAGGTTATCTCTTTTAGTTTTGTTTCTGTTTTTTGAATGGACAGAACAGAAATAGGTACTTTGAAAACAGAACAGAAACAGTGCCCAGGCTTAATCTAAGCCCAGTCTAAATTAACTCCTAAGCCCTAGTGAGCCATGATTATTACAAAAAGAAAAAATGTAGGTAACAAAAACCATGAAACGAAATAGTTTTTTAATTAATTAATGTTTTTTTTATTTTTTAAACTAAACAAAAATAACTAACGCATAGAAAATCTTCTCTATAAACCATGCCCACACCAACCAATTATTCCCCCCATTCGCTCCCTTTAGAAATAACCTGGAAAAAGTTTTTTCGTCAACCCTTCCAACTCTTTACAAAACCCCTCTAAAAGGAAATAAGTCATGATTTCTTTCTACGCGCCAAGGAAGAATTTGATGTAGATAATGGTGCCACGTTGCCACAATGCACAATGCTTAGTGCCTTAATCTTTATGTGTCTGTGTATCAGATTTTTTTTCAGTGTAATTTACTCGGCGTGTTTTGTTTAAAAGTAGGTTATAAATAGCTTATTAATATTAAATCATTCAGACTAAATAGAAGGTTGATTTGTCAACAGCATACTCTTTTGATTAATCCTTTCTAGGGCTATGATAAGAGAAACGTTAAGATGATTCTGACACGTTTCACGGATAAAGTTTGACATATTGTCAAAGATTTTCTTTTTGTCCATCCTTTAGGGGTCAACCGAGAAGCAGGTCCTTCCCTCACGGGAGTGAGAGGAGGTCAGAAGTGAGAAGTTAAATGAAATATGGACTTTATCGAAGGGGGGTAAAGAGTGAAGCTTTGAATAGATAGGGGTGTAAGAGGAGTGCGTGGAGTTGTGTTGGTCTCAAGCAGATTGGTGGAGCAGTGAGTTTATTGTAGTAGTAGCAGTAGTTGTTCTTTTGACATATAAAATATACTAGCATACTGACAGATAATTATCCGTCAGTGATCTTTTGACATATAAAATATACTAGCATACTGACAGATAATTATCCGTCAGTGATCTGAAAGATAATTGTGCGTATAAACGTTCAACTTTTTTTTTCATAATTTAAAGTTTCCACTCGCCCAGTTTATACTATCGGCTATTATTTTCACTGTCCTTGTTGCTTTAATAAATTGCTTTGTTTTTCACATTGTCACAAAGATATAGAAAAGATGTTGCTCCTGTTATTCTCTTTGCTGAAAATGCTGGTACAATTGCTATAATATGGAAGCTGATAAATCAATTTAATTCAAAAATTTAGTTTTTGAAATGATCGAAGTTACAAATTACGAAGATCATCATGTAAATTTTAGAAGCAATTTTTGTTTTAATCTTCCCATTGAAATCTGTTTATCTTGCATCATACGAACTTAGATTTCCTTTCTTTTAAATTTTGTGTTAATTTTGTCGCACTGAAAGCAATTGTTAATACGATTCATTGTTTGTGAACCAATAAGTTGGTGCTTTGGCAAGATAGGAAAACTAAATTATCGTTGTTAAACTGATGAATAAGCTATAATATTGGGGCAGATCAAACAAGGTAGAAATGGCCTTTTGAATCCAGTTGACGGTACTTTTTTATGTTCAGGCAATCAGTAGTAGTATTTGAGGTAAAATGTCAGTTTTCTATTTCAGGTACGGGAAAAGGGAAACCCAAATTTGCTGCCATCGACTGAAGTTATTGCCGAGACTCCCCTGAATGTGCCTCCCCCTTCTTTTTCTCTGCCACCTCCTTTTGTCCACGGAGTCCCTACTGTTCAACCCGGTGTATTTGGAGCAGGGTTGCCACACATGCACGGTGACTTTCAAACTCAACCTCCTGCCCTCCCGGGTTCCTTGGTCAATCCATTCTTCAATGTAGGGAATACTTCCCAACCACCACCGGTTTTTCCCACTCAAGGTAATTATTCCATGAAAAATTATTTGTATGCTAATCATTATTTAGGGATTTTAATTGAAGAGAAATAGAGAAATTACTTTCTAATAGTTATCTAGAAAAAAAGAGTTTTTAAGTTTCATTGATTCAGGTCCAAGGTGTGCGCTCGTAACCGGATCAAATTATTCTTGGAACGAGAAAGGAAGTTTAAAAAGGAACCCACGCCTTTTAAAACCCGATTGGTTCCCTTGTGTTTCTACGGAAAATTCTAAGCCAATAAAAAGAATGAGAAATATTTGAGCCACAAGATTTTTTTTTTTTTTTTACGTGTAATGTCTCTGTTTCAGTATACTTTAATATTCTTTTTAGCTGGCTTTTCGAAATTCTACACCTACGGACGGTAAGCTGGTTTTTCAAACAGTTTGTGGTAATAAACTGTAAGGAGTGACGTGGGTCAATAGTAACCGAAACTCTAAAAAACAGGATTATGATATCAATAGATATTTCAAAAGAATCGGCCTGTTATGCTTATTAAATTAAAATAAAAACAAGTCTTTTCAGCTGAAAGTAAAGAGCAGCAATAAAGCTTAAAACGAACAGAAATTATTACGTTTATGAGGGTTGTTGCTCCCTCCTCAACACCTCGCTCTTCACGCTAAAGTTTTTTAGCTCGTCTGAAAAAGCTTCTTATTGTTCTAAGTTAAACGACCCTTGTGTTTCAGGAGCCCTTCTTAAAGAATTGGGACAAAATTCAAACTTTAGCGTAAAGAGCGAGGCGTTTGACTTTTTGTTGGAATATCGAAGTTTGACTTTTTGTCCAAATTCCTTAAGAATGACTCCTGAAACTCAAGGGCCGTTTACTTAGAATAATAAGCTTTTTTAAATGTTCTAAAGAAACGTCAGCGTAAAGAGTGAGGTATTGATGGGGCAACAGCCTCCCTCATATACGTAATAATTTCTGTTCCTTTTAAGTTATGATGTTGCTCCTTTCTTTCAGTTGAAAAAAAATTGATTTTTCTATTTAATTCGTGACAAAGTGTTTTTCTTTGACAGATACTTTAAGAAAAAAAAATACTCAATACTTTATACATAATACTTTAAGAATGATCTACATTTTTGAATTTTTATTACGTATAGATATATGAGGGGGTTTGCCCTCTCGTCAATACCTCGCTCTTTACACTAAAGCTTGAATTTTGTCCCAAATCCTTACCCCTGAATCACAAAAGCCATGGGATAAATAGTTGAAATTACTAAAAATACTTTAGCGTAAAGAGCATGGTATTGTGGAGGAGACGAACCCCCTTATATACGTAATATTTTACGTTCGTTTTAAGTTTCAATGCTGCTTATTGCTTCCAGTTGAAAAAAAATATTTATTTTCTCATTTTTTTATAAAATAATGTTAAAAATCCTGCGCCCCCTTTATGGAGGGCGCAGAGAACTAAAATTCTCTTCCCTCATGAAAAATTCCTCATTGGAAAGATCCTCCCACGTAACCCCGTTAAATGCCGGTTAATTTAATAAACGGTTATTTTCCGTTAGAGTGATCCCTCCCACGACATTCTAGGACCATTGGGTGGATACGATCACCCCTGAAAAAAAAACAACAACAAAGAAACAAACAAATAAACACGCATCGGTTATCAGTTTTCTGGCAAAAAAAATTCCACATTTTTGTAGAGCTTGAAACTTTTATAGCAGAATTCTCTGATATGCTGAATCTGATGGTGTAATTTTTGTTAACATTCTATGACTTTTAGGGGGTGTTTTCTCCTATTTTCTAAAATAAGGTACATTTTCTCAGGCTTGTAACTTTTGATTGGTAAGACTGAACTTGATGAAATTAATATATTTAAAATCAACATTAAAATGCGATTCTTTTGATGTAGCTATTGATATCAAAATCAATACAGAAAAATAAAAATATAGAAATATAAAAAGTATTGATATATAAAAAAGTTTCGGTTACTATTGAGCCAGGTCGCGCCTTACACATTACCACGAATTGTTTAACAAAATTGTAGAGCTTTTTAGTGAAAGTTTAAGAGAGGGATGAAGTAAAAATACATATTCAATAATCTATTTAAAAAAAATACTCATATTGACTTCTTTGTGTCTCTGTATCTAAGTCAGAAAAAAAACCTTTTCTAAGAATTATTATGTATATTTTAAATATTAAAAACGTATCTCGGGAATCATTTGGGGTATTAAGTTGGAACTTTCAGGGAATGATGAGAGGTAAGATTAAATGACCAACAGGCACACTGCATGCACAATATGTGCACACTGCTACTACAACTACTACTACTACTACTATTACTACAACTTCTACTACTACTACTACTACTACTGTTACTGCAATTACTACTTTAATTGCAGCTGCTTCTAAGTCTATGGATATTAAGGTAAAACTTTCAGGATATACTGAGGGTGAAGTTGAACTAGGTTAAAATTACTGTGTGGATTACTACATTAATTGCAGCTGCTTCAAAGTTTATCGATATTATAGTGAAACTTTCAAGATATACTGAGATTGAAGTTGTTAAGTGGAAGTGGTTAAAATTACTGTGTGCATACCAGTTGTCGAAAGCTCGTGTCAGCAATATTTTAGGAACGGCAAAGAGCATTAAGATGAAATTTCCAGGGCAAGATGAGGAGGATGTTCAACTAACCAAAAGTCGATGTCCGCATACTACTACCGCCACTACAACTACTGGCGCTATTTCTACAACTGCTACTACTATTACTGCTGTTAATATTTTTAAAACTACTAAAGCTAAGTATATTAAGGCAAAAATACTTTGAGAAAAAAATTCATGGTTGTATGGATGTCTCATTTCGTCTTTTTCGTTGTTATAACTGTGTTGTAATAAACGAGGCGAATTATTTTATTTCTTTCCTCTGAACTTGATTAGATAAATTACCGCTTTGCTGAAAACTAATCTTGCTTGTGGTTTTGAGAGAATTTAAAGTGGAGAATTAGAGAACTAAAATTTGCTGATTTCATGGCTGGTGAAAGACTATTGAGAGAGACCTTTATTTTCTGCAGGCTACTTAAGGACTTTTATGCTCTTAATCCTATTTTGTTGCCTCAGTTTTTGTGTTTTCATTAAAGCCCTAGTTTTTTTTAGAATTCCATAAGTTTAAGGAAATTGTCCGAGTCAGTTCATTTGAACCAATATTCCAAATATATGATGAATATATGAATATACGAAATATATGAAGAAATAATTTTGTTCGTCCCGAGTTTGATCCTCCCTCTTTAGTTTCGTAAAAAAAAATTTGTTTTTATGGCACTTGGTATTAACCAAGTGACATATAGCAATCGCAAATTCTGTCGGTCTGTCGGTCCCGGTTTTGCTACTTTAGGCACTTCCAGGTAAGCTAGGACGACGAAATTTGGCAGGCGTATCAGGGACCGGACCAGATTAAATTAGAAATAGTCGTTTTCGCGATTTCACCATCTGGGAGGGGGAATGGGGGGCCCGTTAATTCGGAAAAAATAGAAAAATTGAAGTATTTTTAACTTGTTAAAAATACTTCAACAGTAACGGTTGATCAGATCTTAATGAAATTTGATGTTTGGAAGGATATCGTGTCTCCGAGATGTTACTTCAAATCCCGACCGGATCTGGTGACATTGGGGGGAGTTAGGAGGGGGAAACCTGAAATCTTGGAAAACGCTTAGAGTGGAGGGATCGGGATGAAACTTGGCGGGAAAAGTAAGCACAAGTCCTAGATACATGATTGACATAACTGGAACGGATCCGCTCTCTTTTGGGTAGTTGGGGGGGGACGATGAAATTTGACAGGCGTATCAGGGACCAGACCAGATGAAATTAGAAATTGTCGTTTCCCCGATTTGACCATCTGGGGGTGGGACTGGGAAGACGGTTAATTCGGAAAAAATTAAAAAAGGGGTATTTTTAACTTAAGAACGGGTGATCGGATCTCAATGAAATTTGATATTTAGAAGGATATCGTGTCTCAGAGCTCTTATTTTAAATCCCGACCGGATCTGGTGACATTGGGGGGGACTTGGCAGGGGGAAACCTAAAATCTTGGAAAACACTTAGATTGGAGGGATCGGGATGAAACTTGGTGGGAAAAATAAGCACAAGTCCTAGATACGTGATTTACATAATTGGAACTGATCCGCTCTATTGGGGGGGGGGTTAATTATGAAAAATCAGAAAAAATGACTATTTTTAACTTACGAAGGAGTGATCGGATCTTCATGAAGCTTCATATTTAGAAGGACCTTGTAACTCAGATCTCTTATTTTAATTCTCAACTGGATCCAGCGGCATTGGGGGGGGGGCAGTTGGGGGGGGACCAGAAATCATAGAAAATACTTAAAGCGGAGAGATCAGGATGAAAGTGGATGAGAAGAATGAAAACCTGTCTAAGATACGTGACTGAAATAACCGGACCGGATCTGCTCTCTTTGTTGGGGTTTGGGGGTAATTTTGAAAATTGAGGTATTTGTAACTTACGAAAGGGTGACCAGATCTTAATGAAATTTGATATTTAGAAGGATCTTGTGCTTTAAAGCTCTTATTTTAAATTCCGACCAAATCCTGCGACATTGGGGGGAGTTCGAGGGGGAAACCGGAATTCTTGGAAACGTGAAAATTGTGGTATTTTTATCTTACGAATAGGTGATCGGATCTTAATGAAATTTGATATATAGAAGGAATTTATGTATCAGAGCTCTTATTTCGAATCCCGACCAGATCTTTTGACATTGGGGGGAGTTGGAGGGGGAAATCTTGGAAAACACTTGGAGTGGAGGAATCGGGATGAAGCTTGGTGGATAGGATAAGCAAATGTCCTTGATACGTGATTGACGTAACCGTACTGGATTCGCTCTCTTTGGGGGAGTTGGGGGGAGTGGTTCCGTGATTTGACGAGTTTGGTGTTTCTGGACGTGCTAGGACGATGAAAATTGGTAGGCGTGTCAGGCAGCTGCACAAATTGACTTTATAAAGTATTTTCCCATATTTGACCATCTGTGGGGGGGGGGGTAGGGAGAGGAAAAATTAGAAAAAAATTTGGTATTTATAACTTACGAGTGGGTGATCGGATCTTAATGAATTTTGATATTTAGAAGGACATCGTGAATCAGAGCTCTTATTTTAAATCCTGACCGGCATTAAGCCTCGGATTTTCCTTTTAAATCAATCTATTGATTCTTAGAATTTTGTTAGAGCTCATACCATATGAGCTCTTGGCTCGTAGCTCCTCTTGCCTCGTCACAAGTACCATATAAGCTCTTAGCTCTTGTTTATTGATTTTTTCGTTTTTAGGTCTTAAAGTTACTCACGATAAACCTTTCACAATGATTTTTCTTTCGAGGTGACGAAAATAAGGAAGTCACATTCGTTTTTATTAAAATAAGGTATTATGCATATATAGGTTTTACTTCACATTATCCTTAAGCTTTCCCTATTAAAATCTAGACTTTTGTCTAACAAAGAGTCCAAAAGGTATATTATCCTTGGTATCTTTGAGAATTTTAAGGTGACATTAGCATTGTTTATTCAACACTAAGTAAGCTTACTTCACTCAGGGCTCCCATCAGAATTTTTTTTCGTTAATTTCAGAATTTTTAAATTTTTTCATTAGAATCAGGATTTTTTTAAATTTCAGAATTTTTGTTCATTAAACAAGTAAATGACATTAATTTGGAGAAAGTAAATTGTTTTATAGGCTATGCTCCTTGACTCTCTGGACGTGGAACCCCCCCCCCCCCCCGCCCGCCAATAAAAATACTGGAGGTACGCCCCTGTCAAACAGTAAGTTATCCGAAAAATTTAGTTTTATCCCACTTTGTAGGGCAGTAATGACAGAAAAGTTGAGATAGGTAGGACATGTTACGTGGATAATATTGTAAAGGGTGGTCTTTTTCAGCTAACCATCTAGGGTAAGACCAAAATCAGATTTTCACCGAAGGAGGAACGTGCATAGTTGTGTTAGCCTCAGGCTAAGTAATAGTTTGCTTTCAAAAGGCTTTATCTACCTAGACCAGCTATTTAAAAATTATTTATAAGAAAGGAAATTTTTTTCTTCATTATTTAATCATGTTTTTCTTACATGTTATTTATTGAGTTATATCCTCCTAGGTTTTTGCAAAAGGTTTTCGAAAGTAATAATCCCATCTCTGTCCACCCATTTGGGGCGGGGAAGGAGCATGTTCAACTTTGTTGGCCTCAGGGGACTTTGTGCTGCAGTGAGATGTTAGTAGTTTTAGTAGCAGTAGTGTATTCATTGGATATACTCTTGTATTATGTACATTACTTCTCTAATTTTCCTAATCACCGAAATTAGGAATCGACAACGAAAAAATTTGTTTCGGCAAAGACTGATTGAAATAAATAGAAACAAATAAACAGCACGTGTTTACTGCTTTTAAATTACGTATTAAATTAATTACTGCTTTTAAATTAAGTTTAAATTTGTATATTAATCTTTTGAAGACATTATAATTAGCGCAATATCTTTATGGGGCAACGCCGATGAGATGCAACGGGATCGCTAGAGTGTTTATACTTTTTTTTTACCGCTAAGACATATGCACAGAATGTGTCATTTGTAGGGGTAAAAGGTGAGGAGGGGGGCTCAATATTGGAAGGAAGTGCAATTTTAGACCATTATATTTTGAGTGGCTTCTCTGGAATAATCTCATCGGGGTGTTGTCATTCATTGAACATCATCGGATATGGTCTTCTGAACTCAGGAGTTTTGTTCTCAGACATCAAAAGAGATAGGCTGGGCCTCGGATCAAAATTTTGTAGGGGTAAGAGGCGGGGAGATGGGGCTCAATGTTATACAAAACTACAATTTTTAGACCATTAAGGGACAGGCTGGGACTCAGATCAAATTTGTAGGGTTAAGAGGTGAGGAGATGGGGCTCGATGTTCTATAAAACTACATTTTAAGACCTTTAGGTTGTAAGTAGCTTCTCAAACTGGTCTCAGGGGGGGGAGGAGCTTTCATCTCTTGAACATTCTTGGATATGGTTTTTTGAACTAAGATGTTTCGTTCTCATACATTAAAAGAGCAATGGTTATAATTGATGCAAGTCTTCTATTTTTACGAGAAGCTAATCGGTGCTTGAGTTGCTTTTTAAGTTGTTTTTTTTTCAGTGCCACACCCTGTGCCGGTTGGGTTACCCGCCCAAATGATGCTTCAGCCTCCTTCTCAAGAGACTAAATTAGCCAGCAATGCCTATGACGAACAAGTACGACTATTCCTCGAGAAAATTGAGTAAGTTATTTGGTCTTCCTGTACGCATCTAAGAGTAGATTAGTGATTTTAAAATTCATTTTTGGGTAGTTTAAATATTTATTATTTAATGATAAGGTCTGAAAGACTGTGTAAACGCTTTACCTGTCTTGCCTCTTGGTCTCGAGAAAGATACAGAATTGGACTGTTTTTTATTAAAAAAAAGATTCTAGCTGTCTATTTTACCATCGTTATTTTACGTAAATAAGGGGGGTAGGGGCAAGGCAAAACTTATTTCCAAAATCAACAGGAAAGGTATTTTGTCGAGGTTTTTTTTTTTTTTTTTTTCAGTGAAAAATATCAAAAAGGTATGTCCCAAAATCAGAGGAGCAGCTTCCCCTCACCTGCCCCTCATTTTTTGCTTAAAAATGAACGCTCCCTTGTCCCCCATCATGTTTCACAGTGTGTGTGAACTTGCTTTCACCTTATATATTTTAGCAGGTTGAATACTCGAAAGGTTCAGTGTCGTTTCGAGTATGGGAAAGGTCTTTCTTATGCCACGAAACAACCCAAATTAATTGATATCTATTCCCACTACGTGCAACTGCTTACATTTAGCTGTCCATCTTGCATCTTCTCGTATCGTCCAAAAGTCAAATTTTGAATTTGGTATTTTGAAATAGAGAAACAATGAAGTTTAAAGTTATTCAGACATTTTTTCTCCCCGAGGATTCTTCTCAGCATCCCAATCGATAATTTTCAGGATATTATCTAAGTGACTCTAAACTCGATTTTCGGTTAATTAGAAGTAATGTTATCCGAAATCCGTTATTCAGGATATTATCCAAGCTATATTATCAGGATATTACTCAAGTGATTTTACCAGGATATTATCTAAGTTATATTATCGGGATATTATTTAAGTGATTTTACCAGCATATTATATAAGTAACTCTAAACTGGATTGGATTTACTTGATCGAACGAACTGAGTTGAAGCGAATGGACTATGAACCTTGATCTGACAAAAATATTTAAATAAGATGGTTCGAATTAAAGTAACCGGTATGGCCTAGACTTACTAGTATTTATTTTAAATTTCAAAATACAAAAATTTAAATGGCAGTTTCGTTTTCCATCAGTACCATCATTTAAGGTTTCTCGAAAAGATATTAACGTTCGAGAAAAGAGATAAATATTGTTTGAGGAATATCTCAAATTGGCAATAGCCTTCTGGCTATCAGTTAAAGTATAAAAAACAAAAACGTTCAGAAAAGAGATTTAAGAATTACACTCGGACCTAAGAATTCCGTTCAGGTAAATTGGATTTTTGGATTATTAAGTTAAATTAACTTTAATTAAGTTAAGCTAAATTGAACTTTTTGAGTAAAATTTTTAGTCTAATTATAGTCTAAAAGGGGATAAATTGTTCCCTTAAATTATTCTTTTGAAAATTTAGGTTTTTGTACTAATTTCTCGAATAATAATAAGCTATCAAAATTAATATGCTTAAACAAAAGTAATTTTGGGGTAATAGCTTTTTCGTTTTTACTTTTTTGAGGCGTCCTGTCCATTTAGCAGATTGCCACAGAGGTGTGATTTAACCCATTCCTTTTTTCTGCTTTTCTTTAGAGGCAAGAAAGGAGATAAGAATCGAGGCTACAAAGAAGAGAAAAGATACCGTGAATATTCAAGAGAAAGGACGGACCGAAAAGGTACACTTTTATCTAATGCTTATTTATGTTCTTACAGGTTTGTCAGTTTTTCAAGGCTCACTAATGTTAAAACTTGCTTAATTGCTTATTTATTTGATTATTTGCTATATAATGCTTATTTATGCTCATACAGGGTTGTCAGTTTTTGGAAGCTCACAAATGTTAAAACTGAGCAATAAAACGTTTTTTGATCCAAAAATCGCAGACAAAGAAGAGACGAAACTCCAGCAAAACCAGTTTCAAGAGTTTCAGCTGCCATCTCACGTCTCTTTGGGAAAATATGGCATTGCTAGAGGCAAAATTAACTTCGGTACATTTTAAACTCAAACTTCTAAGCACAAAAAGTACCTAAAAGTTTTTTTCTTCTTAAAACTGGCATATTGACATTTCTGTATACAAAAACGTTCTAAATAGGTCACAACCTTAAAAAATTTATTTTTCCGAGGGTGGCTGTATCAAACCTGTGATGACGTCAGGACATCAAGAAAAGTGTCAATAAGAATCCATATTTAGAAGCCTGCTGCGTGCCGATTGCTGGGGCCCAGCGGTGAAGCTGCTGGCCTCCTGGTGTTTTTTATATAAAAAAAAGGTAAATGTAAAGGATACGGCATTAGACTTTACAGTCCGTAACGGCGGTGCTGATCTCCTTTTCTTGGCCCTTCAGCCAGGAAGTGCAGGCTAAGCTTACAGAGTCACGCCACTGACCCTCGTCCTAAACTGAAGAATTGGGTACACTGGGATTCGAACCCGCGTCCTCTCAGACAAGGGATCCCGAATCCAGCGCACCAACCCACTCGGCCCATAAATATATATATATATATATATATATATATATATATATATATATATATATATATATATATATATATATATATATATATATATATATATATATATATATATATATATATATATATATATTCATCGTTAAAGTATATTAAGACTAACAATGTGCTTTGCGTGTTGATGATGGTAACCCTATCAATTCGCATAGGTAAGCTCTGGTGTTCCACTGGGACGTATTTTGTTCCCAGTGCTATTTATTATTCTGATTGACTATGTTCTCCGAATTTGCAACTTCGTGGGTGAACTCAACTGAATCAGAGCCGTATTCATTTTTACGGGTATTTCGCTGATGATTTCACCTTTCTGTAATTTACAAGAAAGGATCTTCTGAAAAATATAACTGGAATCTCAAGCACAAGTGAATTATGACTTCAAGTTAGGGCTGAACGCCCGAAGAGAACGAAACTCATGTGTAACAACATTGGTATCTGAGCTGCTTCGCTTCTTAAGTTGGTGCTGGTATTTTTGAGGTGAATTATTTTAATACCTTGGTAGCAATATTAAATCTAATGGGAGCCCTAGGCGTGAATTACCGCACGCATTGCTTGCGCGGAAATGTCTTTGACAAGTGACGGAACGTATTGAGAAACGCAGCATACTTGAATTTCAAATTCAGGTTAATTTGAAACTTGAATTTCAGATTTTTGGTAGTAACATTTTATCCGTGCTGATGTGTGTAATGCGAGTCATGGGTGCTGACTAAGCAGCTAGAAATGTGAATCCATGGAATAACTTTTTCAGACGCATCTTAGATATTCACTGTATAGGATCATCAAATTCTTATCCGGGAAAAGGGGAAAACAGCCAACTTTGATTGATAAAACTGAAAACAGTCGACTGCATTATTGGGTGAAAATGGCTTCATGCCACCTACCTCATGATGTTTCATGTTGAGTCCCTCTCAAAACCAAGACGTGGGTGACAGATTGACACTTTGACTTTATCTAAAAATATTGTTACGCTTTTGGAGATCCTTGGTCCAAACCACTTGAAAGGTCATCATGGAGGGGTACCGTTTTTGCTATAGGTGCTAGCAGGCATGGGAAGACCTAAGTCTTAAGAAAAAATTTTTGTTCATGTTAAGGAAGATTTTTTTGTCTATACGGTCGAAAGATTTACAGTATGTTACTGTTCTTTTTTTTTTTTTTTGGCTGAAGGGTTTATTTCCTTTTTACTTTGATGTAATCACAGGATGAATTTTACGCGTATGGAAAATTCCTGTACTCTCCATTCAAAGTTTTTGGGACACATAAGCCGCACACCTTTTGTCATGACTCCGCCTTCGGACTTGCACAATGACAAATTTTTAGCGCATTGCAACGGGAATATTAGAGGCAAGCTGAAGCTATTACTGTGACGCTTTGGATAACTTCCCAAACCGCTTGCTGTGATATGTTTGATTTCTAAACCAAATTTTCCATACTGTATAATATTTATACTGTGAAACATGCTGAAATTATAAAAGAAGAGTTTAATTTTTTCTTTTATTTGTGTTATTGCATGTCGTTATGCTTTATCTGGGACCATCAAGGGGGGGGGGAGTATTGTCAGAAAAGTTATGATATTTGAAAAGAACATAAAATGAAGAATTTCATGGTAGTTGTTTTATTTATTGCTATGTTTCCTGTAGATGTGGTCAGCCGCAGCATGTTTCCGCAGTAAAGAATTCGTTTGTCTTGTCAAGTTGTCGGTTTGGCTTTAAATCTTTTATTGATGTTCTTATATTGGCTACACTATGTGAAATTCAGTATTTGAAAAAGATAAAAAGATTCTGCCTTCGATTTTATAGACTCTCACTCCTGTCAGTATATCGTATTTTCATATAATCTCTAACGTTCTTGGATAACGTGAAAAGAGGTAGTAAACTAGATCTACGTTGCACGGGCAACGTGAGGTTTGTGGCAACCTTTATTTGGCTTCTCCGAGTAAAGTATTGCGAGAGCAACGCTTCGATTTTGTTTCCTCGCTTCGATTGAACGCTGAAGTTGTTAATCTGTAAGGATCTTAAAATAAATACTAGGTACACCAACTCGCAAAAGCTGCAAACCCATCATTGCAACAAGCAAAAGTTGCATACCCCTCATCGCTGAAGATGATTATAGCCTAACAGCCGATTATCACTTACAAGTCCCCTACAGGTCTTACCACTGGAACTAAATGGGTCTTATGATCAAATACACCGGAAACAAATAATAGGTATACCACCTAGCAAAAGTTGTGAAACCCTCATTGCCGAAGATGATTATGAGCTAACAGCCGACTGTTGCTTAAAACTCCCCTATATGCCTCACAATTGGTATAGGCCTATTTTTGGTTTCATTGTGTACCTTACTACTGAAGTTGTCAACCCCTTTAAATTTTCAAACTGGTATATGTCATGAAGGAATTTTTCTACCAAAAAATGGATGACATGTACTTTGATCAGCTCATCAAGATCTATCGACTGCCGTCGAAAAAAAATAATCTATCTGTCTTAGTTCAAAAGTTGACTTTTTTGTCGTAGGCCAAGTTTCTAACGTCATCACATAGAAAGGAGCAAAGGATAAACTCTAATTTCTTTAGCAATGAGAGTACGTTTAAAATTTAAGAGGCATGTCTGATACCATTTCTGTATCGGCCTACTTTTGGTTTCAGTGTGTACCTTACTACTGAAGTTGTCAACCCCTTTAAACTTTCAAACTGATATATCTCATGAAGGAATTTTTCTAACAAAAAATGGATGACACACTTTGATCAGTTCATCGAGAGCTATCGACTGCCGTCGAAAAGAAATCTATCTGTCTTAGTTCAGAAGTTGACTTTCCCAAGTGCAAAAAAACCGAACGATAAACTCAGCTGAAATCACGAACAGAAATGGGTAGAAACAATAGATTTTTGGCCCCATGCAAGAGTTCTACGAAGCTTTCCAAAATAAAAAGTTATATTCGTCAATCCGGCCTAAGGTCCACAGTTTCCGTAAAAACCGTAGAGGTTAGACCCTTACCACTTTCTAGGAATAAGCTGAAATCGTGGTGATAGGAAAAAAAAACACGACAAAACCAAAGTGTTACTCTTGCAACACAATAATCTTGATTAAAAAGAGTACCATAAGTTTCAACTTCAAACACCAATTCGCCCTCAAAATCTTGCAGATATGCCATTTCGATGGTTATAATGAGAAAGGATTTATGATGTTAATTCTTGAATTGACTCTTCTGTTATACTCTAGGGGTATATAGGGATACTAGGAAGTTCAGAAATTTTGAAGTAACAACGCTGATTCCGAAATTGAACTCTTTTGTCTTAAGCCATTTTTAGGTGATTTTTTATTTGTTTTAGAAAAGAAAAAGAAGAAAAAGTACAGAAGTGAAAGTGAAAGCTCCGATTCAGAGGAAATTGTTAAAAAGAAGAAGAAGAAGAAACACTCCTATTCTCCAAAGGTCACCCCCACTTACGAAAAGGAAGTAAAAATACTCGACAAGCCGTAAGTTCATTTAGAAGCGTAGCTTCATAAGGCAAAAGTCAATTAGATAGTATAGGATTTTTGCGAAAACGCGACTTTCAAAATATGTTAGAAAAATATATTAAGTTTTTTTTTTCATAAAAACAAGCTTCGAAAAATTCCGAATGGGTCCAAACAAAGGAAGTAGCTATTTTTATTCGTGAATGCATTCTAATACATTTTTATGCGTAAAACGTTTTTACGCATAAATAAATTAAATAAATTTATTAATAAATAATAAATTTTGAAAGCACATGTAAATAGTTTACATTTTATTGAATGCATAAAAATTTTCATTAATTTCCCCGCTAAAAAGTTTTCCCCTTATCTTTTGATAGTAGTCGAGTCAATGACGTTATTCGCTATAATCCAGCTTATTGACGATGAAATTGTCAATATTTTCAGTTTGAGCTCAAAGCTGAAGGGTTTCAAAGGAGTTTGCGAAACCTTGAAATGTCTGAAAACGTCAATATTTTCAGTCTAAGCTCAAAGCTGAAGGGTTTGAAAGTAGTTTTGAGAAAACTTGAAATTTTTTTTGTAACTCCATGGTAAGGGTTGACTTAAACTTAATAAAATGGAAAGATTCTCATAAATCATTAATTTACCATTACATATCTAACTATCAATAATCATTATTAAATAATAATGATGATCATTAAGATTCCCAGAAACCATAATTGAAAATCATTAAATGTTATTGAATATATATCATTAAATATCATTATAGTTCTAAATTACCATTAATTATCATTAAATAATTAAATATAAAATACCATTAAATATCTAACGTGGAAGTGACTGAAGATTCTCTTCTTTTTTTTTGTTGCAAATGGCTAAAGATCCAAATTGAGTCTTGTATGACTCAACAGTTTTGAAAAAATTGAAATATTGAAAATTGAATTTCAAAAATAAATTTAAAAAAAATTGAAAATTGAATTTCAAAAATTGAAATAATAAACAAAATCCGGGTTGCAGCGATAGCGAGCAATCTAGTAGGGAACGATAACGTTCCATAGTAGGAAGGGAACGGGAACGATAACGTTCCATAGTAAGAAATAAAATAGCCCCTAATTAATAAAAACATTGTGATCAAAACACAAATAGCATAAAAGATCACGTTAACATTGGGTTGTCAGTTACATGTCAATTCACTTATTCACAATACACTTGCAACAACCTAAGAAATCAAGGCTGTGTACAAACTAAGGTATAAATAAAGACAAGTGGGTAAACCTCTAAGAGGGAACAATGCTGAATGGGTCACAAAGCTGGCCCTCTCAAGGCAAATTTGTGCATTTAATGAACATTTTTTTAAAGTAAAGTTGACGCAGTTAAATATTTAAGGAAAAAATTATAAATAAAAAAAAATAGAAATAAAAAGGAAAAGATAATGTTTATAAGACACTGATCCCATTGACCATATTTCATTACAGCACTGCCATATAACAAAAGACAAACTTGGCATCTAAAAAGAAATCCATGGTTAATTCTCATATTTACATTGATGTAGAACATTTTTTTCAAAGTATTTTGTTATGCCTGATGATAATGTCCTTTTTTAGTTATTTCCTTTTTAGTTATTTTCTTTATAAAAATTCCTTTTTTAGTTATTTCCTTTTTTAGTTTTTTTCTTTTTTTGTTTTTTTTTTAGTTTTTCTTAGTTTTTTCTATCTATATATGGATTCTCATATGTATATACAACGGATATGTGCTAATTTTCAACTGCGTAAAACTTGTGGATATGCAACATTCTTCGCTGTTCCATTGTCTGTGCATATAAATAGATTGTCCGGTTTACCGACTCTTGAGCATACAACATATAATTGTCCATAGGAAAAACAATCCGTATTAAGATCTATACCTCATTTTTCTAATGATTGCCCTTGGAGCTTTGTCCATGGTGATTGCAAATGCTAATCGAATTGGGAATTGCAATCTTTTAAATTGAAAAGGCAGATCCGTTGGAATCATGGGAATGCGAGGAATAAGAGCAGCCTCACCCTGGGAAGGCCCTTTCAAAATTGTTGCCTCTTTTACGTTTTCCATTGTTTTTTTTTTTTACGGCAAGTCGCGTGCCGTTACAAAGGTTTGGTGGGTTAATGTTTCATAACAGTATTATTGGTACGCCTATTTTTAGTTGTAGCATGTGTGGTGGAAATCCTGGGAGATCCAGGGAATTTAAAAATTCTGATGGATAGTTAACCGCTTCATTTGATTTCAGAACTCTGTTGACTGACTTGTAAATGACTGCCTGGTCTCGAATCTTGGCCAGAATAATAAAGTTGATTTCGTGACGTCTTTGTTCTTGGCTGCCAGAATAGCTCGTTCACTTAGCCATTTATGGTTTTTTAATTGGTTAGAATATTTGGAAATACCTTTTCAACAAAATCATTTTTTGACATCACTAAATTACAGAATTCAGGAGGTAGTTGTATACGTCCTGAAATTGACTCAACCGGGAGCTTTCCGTTTCCAATTGCGAGTAACTGATCTGAAAAATTTCACTAGAGTAGTCGTTTTGCAATCGGACTCGCATATTCTTAGTTAATTTTAATGTCTTTGCGTCTGCCCATAAATTAGAATTCAGACAAGCATTCATTTCATCCGCAGGTGTAGATCTAGGAATAACAGGTAATGTTTGCCCGAAATCTCCCGCAAACAATATTAATGTGCTGCCAAAGGGTTTGAAATTTTCTCGCAAATCTTGCAATGATCAGGCAAGAGCCTCGAGCGATTGATTGTGTGCCATTGTGCACTCGTCCCAAACAATAAGTTTGCTTTGCTGCAATGTCGGAATTGTGAACCAGGTGGTGGGCGGACGAGATCCCACTTGCAGGTATACCTTTGGGTATCTAAATAAATATACGCCACTTGTAAAGTAAAGTGGCATGGCAAAAATTACACCAGATTTTTCTGATGTGGGTTAGTTTACTGTGGGTGTTAGCAACAATGATCTCACTATTCGATCCTTGATCATTTCGCTCCCCTAGTATAAGGATAATTTTAGTTACACTTACGTTGAACATATATTTGTTTCATATGTAAAGCTTGTATGAATTGCGTAGATGAGCAGAATTCTATAGGGACAGCCATACTCTAGTTAATATCGTTTTTGCAATAAAATAACCGTTGCAAAACATTTTCCGTAAGGTAAATTTGTTCTGAAAGGCAGAGTTGGAGGTATGTCAAGAGGAAAATGCAGATTACAACTTAAAAAAATGAGATTTGTACACTTCTTTATAAATTTTGCCTTGTTTTAATAAAGATTGCCCAACTGTGTGTACTTCTTAATTACATAGAACACACCCAAGAAGTGAAGTTAGGTCAATCCTAATGAAATATACCAAAATACGATGTAAATATAAAACTCAAACAACATAATTATGAAGACTACAGCAGAAAATTATTGAGGGCAGACTGCCCAGAACGCATTATATTTAATATCTAGCCTAATTAACTCTTTAATTGGAAATGTTTAATTAAACTATACTTAAAACGTGGGTTTTCCACTGAGTCTAATCAAATTGTCTCCGAATACAGACAGCTGAACTGGTTTTTCTCGAATCTTACATATCAAAATTCTTAAGATTATAGTAAAATGGAATAAAATAGTGATTTATTACGATGAAAAAACTGCTTATTCGATATAAAGAGTATTCAACGGAGCTGTATTGTGACAATTGTATTTGGAAAGCATATTGGAAGGAGAACCAAATGGTATGTTTGTCTTTTAGCTAGCAAAAAAAGTCAAAGAGGTATTCAAATGAAAACAGTTTTGCTCAACCCCTTGGATCTGTGATTTTCTGAGATTTTTTCCTTATTGTTTCAAAATTATGAAGTTTTAGGTGATTGCCGCATGCTTCCAAGTCCAACTTATAATGAATAATTGACAAATAATGAATAACATAATAAATGAATAATAATAATAAATAAGAATAAATATAACATATAATAAATGAGCAAAGCCAATTTGCTAAATTTGGCAACGCTTTTCGTCCATAAAATTTGCTGATTCCCGAAGACTACTACATCTTCAAAGGAAAGCGACACCCTCTTAAACTGTTCTATAATTTAATAATTTTAGCTTATTTTTTGCCGATTTTTCACTCATTTTTTTTGGCCCTTCTTTACTACAAAAATACATAGCTGTAAAAATAGGTGTTTTTATTTAAAATGGAGTTCTCGATTATTCATTTTTTTATTTTGTCGTTGTTATTTTTTGAATGTTTGCGGTTATGGAAGTTTCTGCTTAGCAAATTCAAACAATAAGATCACTTTCACTGCCCTTGGTACATTAATTTGCCCAAAAGTATATCCTGGGTACTAGTAGTAGTAGTAGTACAAATAGTACTGCTACTACTACTGGACTTGGCTTAAATGGATACTAGTACTGTACTAGTATCCATTTGAGCTAAGCGCGAGTTCTTTCTTGTGTTTTTGTGTGTTTGATTGTTTATAAACGTTTTTACTCGACTTTCATTTCAGGAACCCAAAAGGCCTTCTTCCTGAATTAGATGATTTTCCGAACATTGACGACCTTCAAAGTAAATTAAGTAATTACTACCAAAAAATCAGTAGCAAAGAAGACAAAAGAGAAGTTCCAGTAGAGAAGAGAATTATCATGAGAAACCTAAGAGAGAGGAAAAGTTCTTTTGACAGTTCTTCTTCCAGGTAACTTTCGAGATGCTTGGACCCTACAAAACTTTTTCTTTTGCCAAATTTTTGTCAGAAGCGCAAAGCCTAATTTTCCAAAGACAGTGCTAGGCGTCCGACAACTGTTCTTTGAAACTCTCAATCTTCTAGTCACACGAGATTCACTGACCTTACATTGCCTTGACTTAATTGATTTAAAACTCTTGTTCGGCAGTGTCGCCAGCGCCAAGTTAACCATACGTCAGCGCCGTTAGTCTCTTCTAGAGTGGTCTTTTGGTGGGTAAGGGTCGTTTGGGTCGGCGTTTTGGCAAGTGACTCGGCCGCGAATGATGTCTACCCATCTGATTCATAGTTTTTCCTCGGGACATTTCCAACTATTTGAAATTGGTTCAAGGTCAAAAATGAGTATGGACTGAGCCTGTAGGGGCAGAAAATGTAGATGGTCGTACCAACGTAGCGAGTGAGACACCATTTGCTCAGACAGAGATGGTAAATGGAAGGACCAGATAATTTCCAGGCCCCGTACTCTGTCCATCTATATGATACATACAGTTTTTAAAGGTGTTTCATCTGGATGGCATCCACCTTCATCACCTGGGTAATTTATAACGTCTCTTACGTGTATGGCACAACGTTAGCTACCAAACAGAGATAAGCTTGTCTGTTAGCTACCAATGTTATCAACGTTAGCTACCAAGCAGAATAGATTTGTGCTTTAGTGAGGCGACTGAGAGAGAGAGAGAGAGAGAGAGAGAGAGAGAGAGAGAGAGAGAGAGAGAGAGAGAGAGAGAGAGAGAGAGAGAAAGATCGGTATATTTAAAAACTATCGTAGCATAGCTAAAATTCAGTTGTTTTTTTTTTTTTTTTTTTTTTTTTTTTTTTTTTTTTTTTTTTTTTTTTTTTTTTTTTTTTTTTTTTTTTTTTTTTTTTTTTTTTTTTTTTTTTTACAAAATCATACATTTAACCAGAAATCACACACTGCAACTCAGCATTAAAAATTGATGTGAAGAAAGGCACAAATGAGTTGGCGTAACGATTAGTTCGTACTTTAGGGGGTAGAAGTTTATTTTGTAACCGAGTTCGACTATTGGGAGGAGCTGGTTCGGGTAGTAGTGATCGGTGGCTCTTATTGGCAAGGACGGATTTTCCAAATTGCTGAATAAGGTGTTCAAGCCGGACTTTAAGTGGAGATAAATTTAATTCAGCGAGGGCCTGATCATAGGGTATGTCGCGGTTTTGGAGTATAATCCTTGTTGCTCTTTTCTGGACGGACTCTATGTCGCGTAATAGGTTCGCGCTGTGCCGATAGCAGATGGACCCCACACCGGGCACGCGTACTCGAGCAACGGGCGAACATGACACATGTAGGCATGGAGAAGACTTTCAGTATCACACCCAAAACGCCTCATTTTGGTAAGTGTCTGAAGGCTTGCTTGTCAAATCTTTTTCTTAAAAGACGGTATTCACCTATCTGGCCCTTGTTGATGTCTCTGCATATAGATCTCCATTTGAGCAGACAGTTCAACCAAGGTTGGTGAGCGGCTTGACTAACGATAACATTGCTAAGCATCTGACGACTATTCCAGGTAATTTTCTTTTCTAGCAATGCAAGATACTCTCACCTTAAAAGACTTTATTTTTTCGTCGCTAAGTTTTTGTTAAGGGCTAACACGCATATCTTTTGGAAATGTGTCCTATCAATTTTTGCTATTGTAACCACATTTCTAGTCTCAAGCAAGTCTTAAAAGGCTCTGATACTAAACCCTCTTCTTGACTTGTTCGTTTCTTTCTTACTTCTATTTTCTAGAATTCAAATTCACTTTATTCAAAAAACATGCGACGGACAGAGCCGATTATTTGTTTTTGTTGTCATATACACACGAATATCTTAAGTTGGTCCCTAGAGGAAGGCAGAATTCCATAGATGAGATTAACTTTAGTGTGTTACAGCTACCAAACTAACTCACAGAATGTACGGAATTTTAAGCATCTCTGCAAAACTATTTCAGAAATAGCAAATTTAATCGTTAATTTACCCAGTAGCTAAATATCTTAAGACAGAATTGTCTGCAGCATCAATCCACCTGAGGCCAACACAGCTACGCCGGTTCTTCCTTCATCCCAATCTATTTAAAGCCTAAAGTGACGACAGCAGAGACTATAGCTTTTTCTATTTCTTTTCTTACTTCTATATTCTTTCTTGACAATACTTTTATTTTCTCTTGTCGTATATTTTACTTCTATTTTCGTTCTTGATCATACTTCTGTTTTCATTTTTCTTCTATTTTACTTAATTTTCTTTCTTGACTTCGTTTCTTTCTTACTTCAATTCTATCTCTTTCTTGACGGAAGCAGAGACTATAGCAGACATGGTATTCAGCTTGTCGTATTACAGGTGTTTTTATCCAGTTGAATATATTTGCTGTTGATGTTACTATGTTTACAATAGGAACAGGCTTTTATAATCAATTTGTTGCTGAATGAAAAATTCCTTAGGACACAATATCACGGAACCCGATTTCTTAATTTTGCTATAATACTATCTGTCATTTTTAGCAAAACCAATATTTTTAGAAAAAATTCTCAGTTTTCCAAATATTTTTCTTTAATGGCTAGTCTAGCGTTATATCTGAGACAGTGTTGCCCAAACAAGAAGGAAAGAAATATGAAAAAAAAATCAACAGAAACAAGACAGTATAGAAATTAAAGAGGTGGCGGATGTTTCTATCGATCGTTTTTGAATCTCTAATGTAACTCAAATATGTTGTATTTTTGACCCTTTGTACGAGGGAGGTCATATAACTTACGAGGAGGTCCATTTGATCGAGAATTAAAAATTACACTCCCTTTTTAAGGGTCAAAGTGATTAGAGGGCGAAAAACTTCCTATCGTACCTTGGGTGATACCAGTAATGGCATGGAATCAAAACTTTGAGATTGCCATTTTGCTCAGAACAGTCAATTGGTTTGATAAGTGTGCCCACAAGGATGACATGGACCCCATAATCTTAGGGCAATGGTCCTAAATCATGTAAACTATTTGCTGTTCATAGATAAGTGTTATTAGAAAAGATGGGGCGTTTGGTCTGGGTTTTCTGCACTTGACCAACCAGATTTTTCCAAGGGTATATTGCTGGAATGACACGTTTACCTGAGTAAATAAAAAAACGTTATGCGCACTCTAGTTTTCAAAATAGGGTATTTGCCATATATTAAGACTGGCTTTTGGAATTGAGTTGAAGATTTCAGAGGGGGGGGGGATAGACAATGTGGACCTTAAATTTTGATTCTAAGAGAGAGGTGAAGCAGAAAATGTTTTGTCTTGAGTATTCTGAATGTTTTAAAGTGTGAGCATGCGTGGAACTTAGGATGTATGCACGGTGAATTTGGAAGACACAATGTAGATGAAGTTTATCAAGATAGTATACCTGCGGTATCTTGGGAGAGGCTTGGGAATTGAGTCGAAATTTTCAGGGAGTGTGATAAGGAGACCAAGTTTTGTATTTTTATAAGGGATGGGAGGGGGCAAAAAACGTTCATGTCTGATTTGCCTAAAGGTGTATGAGGTATGAGTTCCGATGGGATTTTTCACGTTGAAGCAGTGAGGTTAGTAAACAAAAACATCTATGTATCCAGGCTGTCAAAATAGTGTATTAATATCACCTTCAAGTTTTATGTGTGTGTGTGGGAGTGAGGGCCAAGTTGCTGTCTGTCTCTCAAATATTGATTTGTCCAAAAAAGAGTCAACAATTAGTTTTGGAAAGCTTCAAACTTATATGGCTAGAATATGGGTAACTGACAAATGCGGAAACTGGTGCTAGTATCGGCAAAAAATGCCTGACGTTTTATAGTTTTTTTGCTTTTTTTTTTCTGTGTAAGAATAGGGAATAATCAGTGTAAATGGCAAAATTAGTGTAAATATATGCGTCAGATCTCAGTTTTTTTTTTTTTTTTTTTTTTTTTTTTTTTTTTTTTTTTTTTTGCCAAGACCAAAACCAGCTACTAAAAATGTTTTAAGTGTTTTGGTTTTTATATGTGAGATTTTAGATAGGAATCATCCCCTAGTTCGATGGCTATCTACCTGCGCTAGGATGGATGTATGACAGACAATATCTAACAACAAGTGAAATGACATCATTTTTATAGATGACATCATTATTTATATAATGACATCAATATTTATATAGCTTATGGTAGCTTTGCCTCTCACTCAGACTTTCTTTTTTGGCTTTGTCTTCAATTGGCAAATGGCTTGCTGCCAATTTGATTTTAATTCAAAATCTATTAGTCAAAAAAATTTTGGTGAGTTTTTTAGTCAAAAATCATTAGTTATGCCCAAATTTATTATTAGACGTCATACGAAATTTTAGATAGGGCTAGCATGATGTTATGCTATTGCAAGAATAGCTTTTGTTTTGTAAATTTGGCTAATGATCAGTTCTGTTATTCTGAATTAGATTCATATAAATATACACATTTGTTACGTTTTTCTTTTCAGCAGTGAGGAGGAAGCCACAAGTAGAATAAAGGAAAGAAAAATGAAGGAGGATGTTGAAATAATAAGTGAAAGTGAGAAGAAAGGAGTAGATCGAGAAATCAAAAAGGATGAATATGCCGTAGATGTTGACAGTTATTTTTCTTCGTTGAATAGGGTGAACAAGAAGTTGCGTGAAGGGATCCAAATCAATCTGGCTGTTAAAAAAAATCAAGAGGTGGAGAAAAGGTCAAAAAATCTTTGGTGAGTCTTCTAGTCAAAATTCATTGGTGAATTCATACTTTCATACCTCGTTCATGTGTTTAATTAAGATGGATACATACCTTATATAGCATTTAAATAAGATGGATCGTAAAAACATTAAATTAAACAATATTATTCGACACATAATATATATGTCTTTATTAAATCTTTTTAATCGTGACAGAGTAATTTTGTCCAAAAATGCACAAAATAACGCTTCTACACATACACTTATTATCTCATTCTTCCGCTCTTCAATTGTCGCCGACTTATTGGTGTAGACCTTACCATGGTTGCGGTGATAGATGCAAAGAGTGAAATAACGGAAAATTTTGAGGTTTTTTTATGGCACTTGGTATCTACCAAGTGACATATAGCGATCGCAAATTCTGTTGGTCTGTCTGTCTGTCTGTCCCGGTTTTACTAGTTTAGGCACTTCCAGATAAGCTAGGACGATGAAATTCGACAGGCGTATCAGGGACCAGACCAGATGAAATTAGAAATTGTCGTTTCCCCGATTCGACCATCTGGGGGTGGGACTGGGAAGACGGTTAATTCGGAAAAAGTAAAAAAGGGGTACTTTTAACTTACAAACGGGCGATCGGATCTCAATCAAATTTGATGTTTGGAAGGATATCGTCTCTCTTATTTTAAATACCGACCGGATCCGGTGACATTGGGGGGTGGTGTTGGAGGGGGAACCTAAAATAATGGAAAACGCTTAGAGTGGAGGGATCGGGATGAAACTTGGTGGGAAAAATAAACACAAATCCTGGATATGTGATTGTCATAATCGGAATGGATCCGCTCTCTTTGGGGGAGTTGGGGGGAGGGTTAATTCTGAAAAATTAGAAAAAATTAGGTATTTTTTACTCACGAAGGAGTGATCGGATCATAATCAAATTTCATATTTAGAAGGACCTCGTAACTCAGATCTTTTAAAATCCCGACCGGATCTCGTGTCGTGGGGGGGGGTCTGAAATCTCGGAAATGGCCTAGAGTTGAGAGATCAGGATGAAACTTGGTGATAAGAATAAGCACAAGTCTAAGATACGTGATTGACATAACCGGGCCGGATCCGCTCTCTTTTGGGGAGCTGGAGGGGGGGGGGGGGTTATTCGGAAAAATTAGAAAAAATGAGATATTTGTAACTTATGAATGGGTGATCAGATCTTAATGAAATTTGATATTTAGAAGGACCTTTTGCTTCAGAGCTCTTATCTTAAATCCCGACCAGATCCGTTTACATTGGGAGGAGATGTAGGGAGAAACCGAAAATCTTGGAAAACGTGAAAATTGAGGTGTCTTTTTCTTACGAATGGGTGATTGGATCGTAATAAAACTTGATATATTGAAAGATCTTATGTCTCAGATGCTCCATTTTCAATTCTAGTCGGATCTGGGGACATAGGGGGTTGGAGGGAGGAAACGGAAATCTTGGGAAATGCTTAGAGCGGAGAGATCGGAATGAAACTTTATGGGAAGAATAAGTACAAGTTATAGATACGTGATTGAAATAATTGGAAAAGATCAGTTCTCATTAGGAGAGCTGAGGGGTGTTAATTTGGAAAAATTAGAAAAATTGAGGTATTTTTAACTTAAGAACGGGTGACAGGATCTTAATTATATTTGATATTTAGAAGGAATCCATGTCTCAGAGCTCTTATTTCAAATCCCGTCCAGATCTGTAGACATTGGGGGGACTCCAAGGGGGAAACTGGAAATCATGAAGATCGGGAGGAAACGTGGTGGGTAGAATAAGCAACTGTCGTAGATACGTGATTGAAGTAACCGGACTAGATTCGCTCTCTTTGAAGGATTAAGGGGTTGGGGCTCAGTGCTTTGGCGAGTTTGGTGCTTCTGGACGTGCTAGGACGATGAAAATAGGTAGGCGTGTTAGGGAGCTGCACAAATTGACTTGATAAAGTCGTTTTCCCGATTCGACCATCTGGGGGCTGAAGGGAGAGGAAAAAATGAGGCATCTCTAACTTAGGAGTAGGTGATCGGATCTCAATGAATTTTGATATTTAGAAGGACCTCCTGTCTCAGAGCTCTTTTTTTAAATCCCGACCGGAATCAAGCCTTTGATTTTCCCTTTAAATCAATCTATTGATTCTTAGGATTTTGCTAGAGCTCATGCCATAATGAACTCTTGGCTCTGGTCTCTTCCGGCCTCGTCACAAGTGCCATATGGGCTCTTAGCTCTTGTTCTAGTTCTATTATTATGTATAAAGATAACCTCGAAGCAAGAAATCCGGAGCTAATAATCGTATATTGTTGTTGGACATTTTGCTTTGTGTTTCGAGAGTGACCTCACTCACTCACTTTGTGTTCTAGAGGGTGACCTCAAAATTTGTCGTTCAGTAAAACAAATGTTGCATTGGCTGTGTTGCAGGTGGTGCTGCTAATTTGTTGCTAAATTGTGACTAATTTGCTAATTGTGCTAATTTGCTGCTAATTTGTGACTAAAGGTATTTTAACG
This sequence comes from Artemia franciscana, assembly GCF_032884065.1. Lineage (NCBI taxonomy): Eukaryota > Metazoa > Arthropoda > Branchiopoda > Anostraca > Artemiidae > Artemia > Artemia franciscana. Next base: position 3,582,446 of record NC_088878.1, on the reverse strand, counting down.
ACCATTGTTGAAAAATATCTACTAAACATCACAGCTGTGTGTGTATTTTTGGCCAGCGGAGGAATCGGACGATATTTTTTTGGAGAAGATGCTACCAAAAATTTTGTTAGTGCGACAGCCGAGAGTTACTGCGACCTGATAACCAGCTTTTCACACCTAAAATTGGATGTATTGGATGACCTAGAACTCTTTACCCCCCTCGACATCCCAAATTCCTTTTACATTTGCAGCTCTTTCACTCTCATTAGAAAGTGACTTTCCTTAGATAGCATGTCTCCTTGTTGAATTTTGATTATAGAACATTTCCCAGTTTTTATCGTTGTTTGCCAATCCCTTGAATAAGGTCTATTTAGTCACTGAAAGATTTTAGTCATTGACTCCAACATTGAAAAAGGTCTATCTAGTCACTGAAAGATTTTAGTCATTGACTCCAAACTTAAATAAGGTCCATTAGTCATCTAAACTATTTGGTAGTGAAAAGCTTAGAACCTTATTTTTAAATTTTAGTTTTGAACCTTAGTTTTAGTTCTTTTTAGAAAAGAACCTTAGTTTTCTTGGTGGGTGGAGAAATTTTATTGCTATTTACACCTGAAACAAATTGGTAAATGGTTTTATATTTGGCTTATATGTTTTCCTGCAATTGAACAGAAAGTGGGCAAAGTAGTCGCTAATCTTAGAGTAAACAATTATCAGCTTATTATCCAAACTGTATGAATATGGAGAGCAGTTATGGAATTAATAACAGATAAACCTATCCAGGAAATAGGATATACGCCATACTCAAGGACATCTGACACAATATGACATTTAACTACAAGAAATTCACACTTTTTAATATTTAAATAAAGGCAAATTTTATGGAAAAATATATAGACCAATACATAGAAGGCACAATACGACATTTAACTACAAGAAATTCATACTTTTCAATATTTAAATAAAGGCAAACTTTATGAAACAATATATAGACCAATACATAGGGACTTAACTCATTTATATGCGTTTTTAGGTGATATCAATCAGTCATTATGTGCTTCACGTGCATTTGCATTTCGGGTGGTATTTGCATTTTGGGCGATTTGGGCGATATCATCATGTGCACTTTTGGCGATATTGTTTTTCGTATTTAATCGCTATTTGACAATTATTCTGCTAGTGCTAGTGTCCATCGTTCTGATTTCTTCTTCATTTTTCCCCCATCTTATGCTCCGCCCTTTTCAAGTTTTCGATTAAATTTTCGATTAAATAAATAATAAAAAAGATTCACTTCAGGAATAAATACTTTGTACCGAATAAATAAACATAATAAAACGATGAAACATTAAAAAAGCACAATAAGAAAAAAAAAACAATATACGCAAAACGAACAGTGTGAGTGAACAAACATTAAAATTAGCTTGCGGTGCGGCCCTGGTCTAACAGCTGTTAGCCAATGTTAGTTAGCCCTATAGTCCAATAAGCTGTTAGCCCTGGCTAACAGCTTATTAAGAGAGAGGCTTTGAAAAGATTTGGATGGGAGAGGAGCATGCGAAGTTGTATTGGCCTCGGGTAGCTTGGTGCTGTAGTGAGCTGTTAGTGGTAGTAGTAATATGACTAGTGGTTAGTTGTTTTTTTTGTATATTTTGAGCTAGATACTACTTTCATCGATTATTACTACTTTTATCGACCTTAAAACACTACTTTTATCGATATATCTTAATGATACGTCCTGTATAAAATACTTACGGAAAGTGGAGTAGAAGAAAAAACAGAAAGGAACCAAAGTAAAATAACAATGTTATACGCATAAATGGACAGTCTGATTGAACAAAGATTTGAATTAGCTGAATATGCGGCCGTAGTCTGTCAGGGTCTCTAGCTGACAGTTTATTGCGAAGTTGTTTTTTTTAAGTCGTTTAATATTCGGTCACTTACTTAGTAACTAGTTTTAATTTCAAGGTTGGTATTACCGAAATACCGAAAAATACAAAATTGACCCGAGGTATCTAAGAGCGTGACAATTAATTAATGATTAAAGCCACCGAAACAATACAGCATGATCACAGGAAATTCAATAAGTTTTGCATAGAGCTATCCAACTTTTTTTAGTAAAAAAAAATATATTTACAACTCACATGACATAAAACTCTTCTGGGCTGCCTAAGAGCCTGACTCAAGACTGTCCAAAAAGGGAGTCCATCACACATTGAAAAACAAATAGGTACTCATCCAAAATTTATTTCAATCCATATTTGACTGATCGTCCTATCATTTGACAGTGAAATCACCCATTTAACTAGTATATGAACCACCAAATACCTCCTTCCTTCTCCAATTCCTTCTCATTCATCCTTCTTCAATTCCTCTCATCCCACAAAAAAATATATTTGTTTATGATCCTATTACAAATTATGCAATTATTACATAATTATTACTCTATGTTATATAATTACAGATCTATAATAAAAACTAGGATTTAAATGCTATTACATCGATTGCCAAACTATATTATTCATATTTGCCATGCATACCATACGATTCAATGCTTAAAAAAAGAGAAATATCAAGCAATGTAAAAGATTTAATTAAAAAAATTCGTAGCTTTTTCACTAGCAGCTCCGTGCGAGCTCCGCAGCTCCGTGCGAGAAAGTGCGCAGCTCCGTGCGAGAAAGTGCGCAGCTCCGTGCTGGAATTTTCTCGCAGCTCCGTGCGAGAAAGTGCGCAGCTCCGTGCTGGAATTTTCTCGCAGCTCCTTGCGAGAAGGTGCGCAGCTCCGTGCTGGAATTTTCTCGCAGCTCCGTGCGAGAAAGTGCGATAGCTACAAGCTATGACTGGTAAAAACAAATCGCAATTTATTTTGAGCTAAATTCCACCAACCACCTAAATTTCTATTTTGGCATTCATAATAATTAAGGCATTGATAATATGCTTTAATTATCACTCACTATGCCAACACTTGGAAGAAAAGAGAGTAAAAAGAAAAACAACGTTGTATGTATAATAAAACAACCTCAGTGGACAAACATACGAATGTGGGTATGGCCTTGGGCTTTAATATTTGATATCTTATGCTTAGTGACGAGTTGTGGTAATTCTCTGATTATTGAATCTTGCTTGTTTGTCCACGACATTTGAAACTTAACGATATTTGTTTTCACCATTCTTTTTTTTTTATTCAGCTTTAGTTTTTTAAAACAATTGTATCTATTTTTCTTTAGTATTATTAATATCTTCTTCAGCTAGGTGTTTTCGACTTTTTTTGTTTTTTTTTTTGTTTTTTTTAGGCTCCCTAATCGTGATGAACCAACATGTTCTAGTGGAATTGATGTTCCTCAACCTAGACGTCGATCCAGGTCCAGGGAAGAGGCAGACAAAAGAAGGGCAAGAGATGAAAGGGGCAGAAGTAGGACAAGGGAAGAAAGAGGTAGAAGTAAAACAAGAGAAGAAAGGGACATCAGACAAAGTAAGGTTAATGTATCTGAGAGTAGGAGGTCAAGCCTGAAAACAGATCGGAGTAACTGGAGAAGAAGTAGAAGTCGTGGTCGAAGTAGGAGTCGAGAACATAGAGGTAGACATGAAAGCAGGTCAGGTTATAATCGAGGTAGAAAGAGCTCGGAGCGGAGTCGTCGTTCTGAAGAGAGAAAGATAGAACGTAGTTCAGATAGGAATGAACCTCCGAGGAACGCAAGAGGTACTCGCTCCCCCTTTCCGGCAGCATCTTATTCGGTTGTATATGATCCTGCGTTTGGTAATTACAAAAGAGTTTTTCAAAAGGACGAGCCTCAATCATCGAGGTAAGTGTTTTTTTTTTTTCCCTAAGCGGTTTCTTTTTTTTTTCTCACCTCTGCATCTTCTTCTTTCTTTTGCTTTTTGCTTCTTTTTTTTTTGTTCTTTCTATTTTGTCAGTAGATATTTTTGAATTGTATGTGCTTAATTGATTAATAGTTTAAAATGTAAATGTTTTATTTCGTAATCCTCCTGCTTTACGGGCCATGGATCTCATGTGGGATCTCTGATTGTGTGTGTTATTGAGTTGTTGTTTTTTTTTTGCTGAAAATAAATCTGTCAATCGTATAGTGCATTGAGCTGAAATTTTATACACATGTTGATTTTCAATGACACCATTTCAGTTCATTAATTTACACTGTATACGTGGGCATCTTATGCCGCTGGCCTTAGGTCATATATGGAACTATTTATTCTTTACTCTTTACTTTATTCTTTACTTTACTATTAACTAAAACAAATAGAAATCGACATTTTGCCTCTATAAAATAATCAACTGCCGCAGTCTGTTTAGAAAATTCCGATTGTTTTTTGACCTAGTCAAATAAATTGTTTCATAAAAGTTATGCATCAAAAAGTCCTAGCCGAGTGGTCGGCCTGCTGACCACTTTGTCTGAAGGACGAGGGTTTGATTCCTAGTGTAGCCAGTTGTTTATTTGGGACGGGGGTTAGTGGCGTGACTGTAAACTCAGCCAGAGTTGACTCAGCTCCAAATGGGTACCTGTAGAAATCTGGGGGAGGTAAGTAGGAAGGGTGTGCAAAAGTACAGGATTGCTGGCCCCCAATGTAACGGAGGGGTGTGCTATTGCACTTCCTGGTGGAAGGGCTTGAAACGA